>NC_086246.1:46862500-47162500 GCF_036321145.2 Pelmatolapia mariae | reverse complement strand
GCATAAAGCTGGAAATATCCTTATTTTTATGAATAAAATGGGTCAAATGGGTATATGTAATATGAAACTGACAAGAATCATTAGCTAACTGTGCCATGGCCCTCAGCTCAGCGAATGATTACAGCAACTGTGTTCTGATTGTTTTTATTTTATGGTCTGAAGCTTTATATTTTGATTTTCTCTCACTTCATTTTAACATTATGATACTGCAACATGCACGCAAAGCACCAAACAGAAGCTTCCACATACAACTGTATGTTTTATGAACGAGTCAAGCATAAATCATATTTCTGTCCAGACTTCACTGTTAACCTTGGCATATGAATGCTTTGGTCATGCTTTATGAGGTCACAGTTACCTAAACCTTTCCAATCACCCCGAGAAGGTTTATGCTTGGGTGATTGAGACTCAGATCCATTAGAAGAACAGCGTGGTTTTTGTCCTGGTCGTCAAACACTGAAGCTATTATTTGACCTTTCAAGGACATTCGAGGACAATTGCAAGACTGCACAACCAGTCAACAACTTCCTATCTTTGCTATCCTATCTTTCGGGTAGGGACAGAAAGAATGAATAAATGAGAAATTAACTTTCCCTTAGAGATGGTGTGAGGAGCTGATTTGGGCATGGACACCTAATAGGTGAGGTGTTTCAGGTATGTCCACTTAGGAGGAGGACCCAGGGCAGACCCAGGAGCAGCTCGAGAGTTGATGTGGATTGACTTGGTTGGGATCGCCTTGGTGTCCCACGAGAAGAGCTGAACGAGGTGGTCAGGAAGACCAAGGTCTGGGCATCCGTGCGCTTCCCACAACTTGGACCCAGATATGCATCAAAAAACAAGATGGATGGATACATTTTAAGACCTAGATATTTTTGTGATTTAATTAATTCTTGCACGGCGCATTCAAATTTTAGATTAGAATCTCATTTGTCATCACTAACACGCCCACTGAGGTACAGTACATAACTGGTGAGAAGCATCTAGTCCTCAAGTTACAACACACTGCAGAACTGTCCCAGCCAAACGCATGATGGTGGTATGACTCAGACAAAAGCAATTACATATACACTGAGGCCTCATTTAAATTCAGAGGTGACTGCACACATCATTCCCTCGCTTAATTGTCTCTCACTACATTAGGAACAATATCAATAACTCGACTGCTTTTATAAGATAGCTAGGCGTCCATGTGTGCTGTTGCTAAGCCTGTGATCATTAGGCTAGGAAGACAAGTAATGATGTCAATCAGGTTCAGATAATGGAGAAATAGTGAATGACCGAATGCCGACAACGTCCCCAATCACCAAGAGTGCAGACAGAGTAAATTCAGATAAATAAGAACAATGTTACTAACAGACGTACATTTCATGTAGTCACTGAAGGGAGTGAACTGTAAAAACACCAAAATCAGTGCCAGCTGCCAATCAATCTAGCCACCCTTTCACACTATATATAAACACATTCATCCTTACGAGACATCCATCCATGCAGAACTTGGAACAAAACATATTTATGAAGGTTTTTCCTATCATGTGGCACTCACTTCTACCTAGCTCCATTCTTCAAAAGGCTCGTGCATGATGGAACAACACAGAGACGTAATCTGTCACTTTTCCTTGTCATTACCTTGTAGATACTCAGATATGACCTGTCATCTGCTAGACTATCTATTTATGTGATTGAAACCACTGGCATACAAAAAGAAAAAAAAGAAAGAAAAAGATTTAGCATGATGAGGGGAAAAATAGGATGGATGATTTGGTCATTTTTATTTTTCCCGTCGAACTTTTTAAGCCACATAAATTATGATCGTCATAAAAGTGACAAGCAGTTGGCCAAAGCTGTTAACTTGTAAACTATCCATCCACGGTTTGAACAGGCTGTCTTGGTGTACCCTTCCAGCTTTGTAGTTTGTCATACTTCAAGCAACACAAAGACACAAAATCCCAGCAGTATACCTGGTAAGTTAGGCCTGTAAATACGGAAAGAGCCCGTCACCTTGGTCTTTGATGATGCATTGATGTGAGTGTTGAGGAGTCTGCACACGACTTCATTCTTCACCCGGCAGGCTGATGGCAACACTCTCCACACGACTCCACACTCTATGTTAATACCCCATCTGGCTGTTTGTCTGTGAGTCCTGCATCAGGCCAGACTTGCTGTGAATGTGAGTGTGCATGTGTGTGGGCAGGGGCCTGGCAGTCTGTCTCGGCGCTGCTACCTGATGATACTGATTAGGTTGAAATGAAACTACAGATGGACAAAAGAGGTTATGTTGTTTTGCCAGTTTGTAGTAATATCAAGAGAGTATCATTTTGACGTGACGATGGCACAAATTAAGAGTTAATCTGTGATTACTGAGATGCAGAGTTATAACAGTTCATTCTGGGGGGAAACACATATCTGAGAAAAAGGGCAAATTTTCCTTTTGAAAGTTTAGTCTCTTCTCGGTCTTAACATCTCAAATCACCTTGGGGCTTCTTCTCGACCATCTCCGATTTCCTTAAAAAATCTATGATCCAAAGTTTGGACATACATAATGATTACTGCAAATATATGTGTAATATATCAAATAGTTTTCAAGATAAGGCAGCATGGTGCACGGTGGTTAGCACTGTTGCCTCACAGAAAGACCCCGTCCTGAGTTCAATTCCACCATCAGGCCGGGGTCTTTCTGTGTGGAGTTTGCATGTTCTCTCTGGGTACTCTGGCTTCCTCCCACAGTCCAAAGACATGCAGTTAGTGGGGATAGGTTAACTGGAAACTCTAAATTGCCTATAATTGTGAATGTGAGTGCGAATGGTTGAGTGTGTCTATGTGCTATCCCTGCGACAGACTGGCAACCTCTCCAAGGGTGTAACCCCCACCACGACCCTGAAAAGGATAAGCAGACTTATCAAGATATATCTTTTTTAAAATATTATTGTATATTTTAAACTTGACCTGAATTATATGCCTGCTCCAAGGCAGTAGGTCTCAACTAGGTCTAGGTAGAACTAGTCTTGAAAATGAATAATATAAATATATTTAATTAAATTAAATATTTAATTAAGAGTACCATCTGAAAAGTGTTGTATTCAGATTAGACTATCTATTGACATTTAGGTTTTTGTTGTACAGCTTGTCATGTTTGCTCAATACAGCACAAAAATTAGATGAAAATAGCATTTTCCTCTGAAATTCACATTCAAAAGAATTCTGCATTTTTTATTTTAATTATTATGAAATCAACTATATGCCGTTAAGAAATTGTCACTAATTGTCTTTTTCAATATGAAGTGTTTTTATTAGTGTGTGCTCAAATATGGAACTTTGGAACTATTTTCATATTTTACCTAGCCAATACCTGTACCTGTCCCAAATAAGAAATCCTGATTCGTTTTGATGGTGAGAAAGGTCAAAATTTCAGGCTTTTATCTTTAAAAGTTTTCAAGATATTCAAGATCAAACATGGCTTCAAATTTGACCATGCTGGGCGTGGGCTAACCAACCATTAAAAAAAGAGAGACTTTTAAAAGTACTTGATATATGAAGTTAAAATTTCTCAGCAACCATTATTTAAGCCCAGACCTTCTGTCATAAAAATCTTAAGCAAATTGGACATGATCGAGCAGAAAATGTTTAAAATATTTTAGCATTTGAGATGGAACAACCCTTCATGATTACCTTTGTAGGATTAATAGTTTAAAATAATGCTTATTCATCTTAAACTGGGCCTCGGTAAAGCCAAGAAACCATCTGGAATAAATTCATCATGTAGATGTAAAAACTTCCAAGTTAAATTTCTAATGGCAAGGAGCTGCAAAAAAGAAGAGCAATTGTGTAGTCTGTTGAAAAACAGCCCTACCAACTGCTTGATTACGGCTTCTGTAAGCACTTTTGTGATTAGTTTATGTACTTTGTCTCTACTTTTAAGTTAATCGAAATATAGCGCTGTTTTAATTTTGTAAATGATGATATAATTTAGACCAATGATAGAGCAGTGTGTGTCTACTTATTTGTGCAGTGTAATGGGTTTCTCAGCCAAATCAACCCCTTGATCTTCCAAATTCAAAAAACCAAGATGCTGATGCCTGTAAGACCACAGAGCAAAGGTGGACATCCCACTGACTATGTCAGCTACCATATACACTCTCTTGGTTGGACCAAAGTTATGAGCTTACCAGCAAACCCGCAGACTAATATTTCAAGCTTATATTATGACTAAGAATAGCAGATATGTAAATACGCAGTTATTAATCTGCACATTAACACGTCCTTAGTCAAAGATGTAAACAGACACTGATAAACAAGTGCAAAACCCACTCTGCGTATTCCCTCTGACCTCTGGAAAGTTTTCGGTGTTTTCCTCAGTTCTCTTTCCTCAGCAGAGCTTGGTGCCAGTCCTGAGCTCTCTGGCCAAGCACGCTCGGCGACAAAAATATCACTCGGACCCCACCGTGCACAGATGGCCTCTCAGCTTGGCTTGTCACGACTCACGGTCTATTACAGGAGGTTTTGTGATGGACGGTCAGCCTCTGAAGGAGAACTTCTTCCACAGGGTAAATGGTCGGAGACCGAGAGGATGCCCTGACTGTTGCCTGGCACTTTGCCGGGGGAAACCGTAGGGTCTGGAATGAGACTGCTGCTCCAGCAGGAAGTGATGCGTGTGCGAGCCAGGAAACAGTCGGCGGGCTGTAGCAAGGATTAAAGTGGTGGATGGTGGTGGAAATATTTAGAAAAGCTGCTTTAGCTGCTTCGGTGCACTCTGAGGGAGTCTCTGTTGAATAACACAAGGACTAATACTCAAAATATTATTAATATTGTCTCATTAACCGGAGCTCAGAACATTATCATTATCATTGGATAATCATTATCCATTATTGGGAAGGACATAGAGAGGGTGTCCGAGTGTGTGTGCAGCCTGTCAGGATCTGTTGCTGAGGTGTGTGAGGTGTATTCTTTAACATCTTGGTACACATAATGGTCTTGTCTAATCAATAGGCGGTCACTGTCATGGCTGAAGGGCATGCCGACAAAGACGCTGATGAGATATGGGACGCATGAGACAAAGGGGATGGGGAGCGTCATGACTTGTTTACTGCAGCTGTTTGCTGTCAGCACCGCATTTAGCGGCTTTCACTACTATGTCTCTCGTGCCTGGTCCTGCCAGACAGACAGACCGACAGACAAGGTGATGAGCAGACAGCAAAGCCCCTAGTGGTAAAATGAACAAGACACGCGGAGAATGCTGTCGAGATTGGATGGGAGTTAACGAGGAGACAAGCAAGGGGACATTCAAGTCATCAATACGGGCCACTGACAGGTCCTGTCACTGCACTGACACGTAGAGAGCTAATTATCAATGCTAATCAGGAGGGTAGTCAACAACAGCAATACAGAAAGGGACATTTTTGTCCCCAGTAGCAAATCAGTAGGCTGAAAGACCTCACGTCCTGTTACCCAAAGGGACAAACAGGAGCTGATTTAAATCCCTGACAGGAAGACCTGACACTGCCAAGGAGACAAGCGCCGAAGCCCGAGTAACGAAATGAGTGTGAAAAAAGGCTCCTGTTTTCACTAATATCAAAATCTTTTGAATCATACAGCGCTGAAATGAGATAGTGGACGCTATTTCTATGAGCCAGTTATTATTATTTTTTCAGTTTTTTTGTTAGTTAAGAAAGACTGCTTCTGTTTTCAAAGTTCATAAAAGAAAAGTACTATAAAAACAAAATGTGACTAAAAATATCCACACATATCTCATCTGGTACCTGTGGTTTATAGCTCAAAGTGTGTCTTTATGTTCTTTCTTATTGCTGTCATTAATCCTTTATGTATTTGCTTTTATAGTGGGACAATCTTATGACAGAACTGATAATAAATAAAAATGAAAACAATAAAAACAACTAGATATAGTGATGCTCACACTAGTGCTCACAAAAGCTACATAAAAAAGGGGCCCGACTGAACAAAAGAGATAAAATATACTGGACTTGGCAATTTATTTATTGAGGAAAATATGATTTATCTGTTGGGTGGAAATGTATGTGGATTAGTGGTTAGTTTCAATTTGAAATTAAAATCAATTGTTTTCACTTAAAGGTTTGACAATCAGCTGTGATATTTACAGCACAGGTTTATGGAAGTAAAACACTGAGCAAACAAATGAGACTTTGCTCGACTCTGGAAAAAATTAGTTGAGTAAGCACTGAACCATATTTATATAGCTTGGACACCACAAATCTACAGCTGGATAGATTTTGTACAAATGGAGCAAATTCAAGACATTCTGATCAGTCCATAAAAAACACCTGAAGAACACAGTCTGTAGCGGTCTGCGAGGTCACTATGGGTGATCTGTAAGTGTTTAAAGGGGCCTTTCACACTGGTCGATGTTCATGTGAATAGGTCCACCTTCAGGAGAGCGCTACACAACAATCGTGTGCATGAGAGGGCTGAAAGGTGAATGCCACAATTCTGTGAAAAAGGACATTTGCAGCTTGCTACAGGTCACATGAATAGTTCAGAGACTGCTTAAACAATATGTGGATGGGTGGAAACCAAAATATAACTTTGTGGCTTAAATGAGAAGCATTTTGTTACGAGAAAGGAAAACACAGCATTCCAGCGTAGGAATCGTATGAAAGACGGTGGTAGTATCTATGTTTGGGCCTGTGAATTCTAACAGTGAATTGTCAAGACAGAAAAGGTCAGAATGGTTCAAGAGTAATTAAAGCTTAAAAGGTTTTGGACTGGTCATGTTAACCTTCTGACCCAAACTCAGCACTTCATGTTTTCAATAGTGGAAAAGACTAAGATTTCTTCTAGTCAGTGTGGAGGAAAGTTCAGCTGCAACTTTCGGAGCACAAGCTAACCGTTCTTATTCCCAATGCGTCCCATACCAACAATTTGTCACGTCCTGAGGCGCCAGATTGTGGATGGAATTCAATAGAATGACACTCCTGGTATTAGATAGTGTTTTCCAAAGTGATTCATGATGAGAAAGTAAGCGGTTCTCATGTTTCCGACGGGTTGGGTGGCCGAAACACAACATACCGACGATTTGTCACATAGTGTCGGTATGTTACGTTTTGGGATGACAACGTGTTGGGCTGCTAAATAAAGTAAAAGGTCATGTTTTTTGACACTCCTTGTTAAACACTTAATTATTTTCCAAAACAAATATATGGCCAAGTCTATTATTCTCTGTCTCCTTTCTTTAGCATTCTCCTTATTTACTTTCGGGACTTAAATCAAAGGCTTAAGAAATTTTCAAACACATGTTAACAGTGGATTCTGTGGCTTCTCAGTTCATTTTGACTGATTTCTGTTGCTCTTACATTTGAAATTTAATGTCAGTGCCTTTATCTCCAGCACTTTAGCTGCACCTCAGCTGACTTTTCCAGCTCCACTGTATTTTGAAGCCCTCGATTCCTCTCAGTATTTGAACCTGAACTGAAATTGAACTTCTTTTAGTACTTCAAAAGTTTTCAACTACACATTTGCAGCACCACTTTTTTTTTAAAGCAGAAATGTTGCATTTTTTAGTGCAAATAATATCTGCAAACTTTCTTAGGCTTTCCAGCCTTATCAACATATGTAAAAGAAAAAAGAAAAAAAAAACACCGGTGATGTACATATGTGTTTGTGCATCTTTGTGAGTACTCATATGAGGACACCTGTTCATCTGAGCATGGCAACCAGATTTGTGCAATCAACTGTGTGTGTAGATGCGGGTGTCTATGTGCGCTGGCTTGCATATGTGAGCACCTATCCATTTGTGCGTGTCTGTGTGATGTGATGTGGATGATGTGTGGTAGTGAAGCATATTTGCCTCCAAGCTATATCATTTGCATACTTGTCACAGCCTGTCCATTGGGTGTCAGGTTCACTGATGCATACTGTGTTCCATTGGCAGCTCTGGTATTCATGGAGTCCCACTGTTATGGTGAGGTGCCTGTCGAGTGCTGTTGCTTTGGCAGACAGACATCACATACGCATGAAGATAAAGAGGAGCACCTATTTGCCTATATGCGTATGCACATGTGTTTGAGAGTGTGCAGATATGTACCTTTATTGCCAGTCAAAGCCAGCTGTCTTGGCTGTCAATCCATGCTGTATCAGTGCATCTAACCTACTGCTGTGAATAAAGACCCAAACATTGTTGCTTGATTAAATCAGGAGTGACCACCTTTGATGAGAAGAATGCCATTTTCTTTGTATATCTCTCTCCACTGAAGGAAAAAAAAAACTTGCAGAAAGAGAACACAAAAGAAAAGTGCATTGCTCCTTTAAAAAACAACAACAACAATTTAAAAAAAAACCTGACTGTATTATGACAGAAGAAGCAATGATGCTCCCTTCAAAACAGGAAAAACAAGTGCAAAATCTTCCAGGGAAGCAAATTCTTAATGGCTTTAGAAATTTTGAACTAATTCTTCAAAGTCAAAGAGATCACTGTTGCTCAGATAAAACAGAAAAAGAACACACGCACACACACAAGGTAAGTAGGCTCCCAAAGCTTACACAAAAAGAAAAACACACTGGCTGTGTTACACACGCACACAAACCCACAACAGAAAGCATCACGCAGAGATTTGAACAAGATCCCAGTTTATCTCAACCTTCATCCCCTCTCCCTTCCAGCTGAACTTCCACGGTGTGAACCGGAAGGTCCCTCAAAAATACTGCAAAAAATGCAGTTTTACTTTTTTTTAAAAAGAAAGGAAAACGTGCAAACAATAAACAAGACTAAAATATTTTTACTGTGAGTTTGCTGTGTGGTATTTACTTTGATGGAAGTGGCTGCAAGAAGAGCATGCAAGCATAAAGAAAATATAGGTGCTAGAGGAGGTATAAGCATGCACACATGGAAACCGGCTTACAGGTGTTAAATGATTAGAGGACAAAGAGAAGACAGACACACAATAGAGGTTGTCCCTGCTGTTTCAGAGAAGAGGATTCTCAGCTTGACTAGATGATATAATGAGCTGTTATGTTCTGGGTGATGAGATGAGAGGAAAGGACAGAATAGAGGAGACGCACGAAAGGAGAGGAGGAATCAAAAAACAAACTCAGACAGACACACACACACACATTGAATTACGCTGTTTTCTGAGCACCTTCAAACTGTGACAAAAGTCTCGGCTGTGAGAAAGGTTAAGATTTCAATTTTGGTGGCTACAAGTCACAGCAGTGGAGGAGAGTCAGGAAAAATGAAAGGGCGAGGGCAGCACTTTTGGAAGGTGGTAGGAGTTAGGGGCCTAGGTTATTATTTATTTGTCATGTATTAGTTTAGTGGATTGTGCATGTGTGTGTGTGTGTGTTTGTGTCAGGTGAGAAACAAGAAAGGGGAGGAGTGGTGGGTGGGGGGTGTAGATGCTAAAGGTCTCTGTTGATGATTTGCACGCTCCATCGAGCTGACTGCTGGGGCATAAAAACTTACATGGTCGGTTTCTTCAACCTGCCTGACCTCAATCTCCACTCTACACCAGGTCCCTGTGCTGTGTACCCACCCTGTGGAGCTCCTCCTCTTTGGAACCCTCCCTTTTCACAACCTACATCACACACACACACACACACACACACACACACACACACACACACACACACACACACACACACACATTTGGAAAACAAAGAAAGAAGTCCTCCCAACAGACGTGGGTTCTCTCATAAATTGACCTTCAGAATAAATGCACACAGACACGCACAAACAGAACAGGCTCTGAACCCAGCGCCGCCACCACCTCAAACGAAAACACAGAGTGGAATTTGTTATGTGCATTTTGTTTAGCATAACAGCCAGACACTTGTCTCTTCCGTGTATTACCATATTTTTTTTCTGCGGCTGCCCTGTGTGCGTACACATGCTGGTTCTTCCATGTGTGCAATGCAACGAGCTGAGATGTTTCTATCAAAAGCATTAAAGTCATAAACCTTTGTGGAAAACACACATGCAACATCACAATATGCATTTTTTTAGCCTCTATAAGCAGGAAGAGAAGACTTGTTTTTATTCAGCCTCTCGTCTGTCACTTAAAAACCAAAACACAACATTACCATAAAGACTAGTAGTGATGCATATGTAAAACCGATCTTCCTATATCTAACTTTCTATATGTGTTAATGAATCGTGACTTGCCTCTTCTTTTGGCAAGGCAGATTTTGCTAGTTATTGGCACTAGAGGGCACTAGGGCTGCATCTATATTCACCCACCCCTTCGCCTGTGGAGTATGTGTAGGGGAGCACATACTTTTCATATGTAGGGTCCTTATCTCACTCTCTAAATCTCTCTTTCTCCCTCTTCTCACTCACTCTATCGGTAAGATCAAACCGCCATCGGCCAGCTTTCAGGAGCTCTTCAGCCCTGAGAAGGTCAGCCGAAGGAAAACTTCCTCCCGTCCGCCTCCATTAAGACACCTGTGACCTTCAGTCTCCGTGATAAATGTATGGCTGTGCTCATGATTGTAGCCGACAGAGATCCCGTTTGTTTGGCTGTTTTACAGCAACCGTCGCTCCGTCTGCGCACACACAAGCGCAGTGCTAAATATGCCAACACAAGCCCCTTTTTCTCCTCTCTTTTGTAAATGAAATCAATAGACACAGCTATCACATCCCTATTCTGTCACTGCACATCTGTCGCAACAAGAGGCAACAAAAGATCAACATGCTTTTCTAGTGAGTACACATGACCTGACACACACACACACACACACACATGCGGTAACGCTCAAAACACAAACATTAAAATAATGACTCCAGTGATTACAAGATCAGTTGGCTTGATTTCAGTAGGAGATTGTTGCTGCGGAAACAGTGCTTGTTTGGTGTGTTTTGGATGAGGAGGGGGAGAAATAAAGAGAGAACATTACTGCTGTTCTCTTCACTTTAAAGAGAAAACAGATTTTTTTTTCTTTAGCTTCCACATGGAGAGATCACACACAGTGAAGGATACATGTCTCCTCAGTGTAGGGAACAGGAGCAGTGCTGCCAGCTGTCATGTAGCTGTAGAAGGACACCTCGAGAGTGTAGCAGTAGGACGTGTCGTCGAGAAGACCGCCAAGGAAACGCCTACCGGTACCGGCCTTCACCACGTCACGGTTAAAGGAAGTGTTGGACTAGAGAAACAGATGGAAACAAAATGAGATACATTAAAGGTTTAGATTCAAGTCTTTATGTCGGCAGAGATGCTGGAGTCTGGAGAATGTTATAGCATTTGTTGCATTAAGTCTGTAATGCAACAAATAGTATAAAAACTACAGAATTCTACTACAAAATGTTTCCCAAAGTCCTAGAAAACCTAATCTGGAAAGAAGAGGTGTATGACATGAGACCAAGTAGTCACACTATTTTCAAAAGTCTGAAGGAACAGACACCTTCTTCCAGTCCAGTGTGCTGGTTTTTGGTTTGCTGTCACCAGTTTCTGAAAAGCGGAGTACATCTCTGTTGTTTCTGATGGATCCTTAGAGGTTCTGTTTTAACCAAACACAGCTACAGCTTAGAAATTATCCAAAAAAAAGTTACAACACACAGCACAATGACTGGCTAGAGAAACCATGCAGAGGATTCAAGTTCCCTGCATTGCCTGGTGTGACTGTTTGAGGAAGAGTTTGAAGCACGCAACTAGTGTTAGGCTAAAAACAATCCTAGTTATGCAACTCTCTGGGCAGCACAATTTCTTCCTCTCTTGGAGTGAGGACAGACTGGATGTTAGTGATTTACTATCTCAACATTATCTCAAAGTGGTATGAGATGAGAAGATGAGATGAGGCTAGCTGGTTAGCGTAATTCAGTAGATAGCTCCACAGCACAAAACATATCTGACATCTCTGGTATAACTTCATCACAGTTAATTCCTTACATTCTGTTGAAGAATCGCACACCCCAAACCTAATGAGTCAGAAAATAAACACTAATGTTTTACCAAGTCTGCTTTATGTAGAAATAAGCACGTGCTTGCAAGTTAACTATTTCTACATCTTAAATTTCACCTCAGTTCCTAAATGTCCAGAAAACATGAATGCAAACTTCTCTTGCAGACACAAAGAGGCAGAGTGTGTTTAACTAAAATCAAGCCATTTATTAAAGTGGTGGTGAAAATACAAAATGGGGTACAAGAGCAAACCTCAAGTGAGAAGTAAATCTAGTGTCCAGGAGCACTAGAGCTGGAAGACATTAGAAGAAAGTGAAGTGATACTCTAATAAAGACAAAGGGGAAGACGGGAACTATATTTACACAGAAGAGGGATTATGGGAGTGGAAGAGCTGGGGAGAACGAGACTCAGGTGAACTAAATCACGGGAAACAAGACGCAGGAAGCAAAACTAAAAGCAAAGCACAAAGAATACAAACACCCAAAGTAAAACAGGAAGTAAAGACACAGACACTTGAATGAACTTAATGCAAGGGATTTGACACAAGAGGGGAACACAGAGGGAGGAATAAAACTAGGGCGACTAGGAACCAAGAACAAGACTAAATTCAATAACAGGAACAAATACAAGAAGTAACACAAACGCTAAGCACACCTGGAATCTCGTTATACTGATATAAACTAAACTGGAAAGTCCAAAAACCCGAAAATAGACCCGGGACCATGACACCTTCATGTCGAAGATCATCTCTGGTGGTGAAAGCTGGTTTCCAGTTAAAACTGATTTCAGCAGCTCAATGCTGAAGAGTGCAAAAACAAGGCAGGGCATCAGGTCAGGAGCAGAGGAGTGTGCTTTTTTTCCAACAGTCGCGAGACTGTGCGCATTAAATCGCCTACAGAGTGTCAATAATACTAACAGGAGTCTGAGGGAGGACATTTAGCGCAAACAGCCTGAACTGTGGCACATTGTGCTAGGGTGTTTTAAACACACAACTTTTCCGGCTACATAAAAAGTATTACTAATTAACACCTTAGGTTAGCCTTCCATAAATGAAAATCAAATAAAAATCATGTGAAATGGTTAAATGGCTGTAACAAACCCATGACAGACCCGGCCACATATTCACACTTTCAAACACTTTATTTCCCGGTTGATGTCTCTACAACTCATGGCTGCTGCTTTTCAGGTGTCAGCCCCATACAAACACCACCACCAACAACAGGAGCTAGTTCATTCTTCTTAAATGCAGATTTGGCGTAATTGCTGATGCCGCTTTAGTCGGTGTCATCCTCACCGCAGCGGCGCCACAGACCACACCCCGCCACATACCCCCATCACCCGACTGAGGCAGGGGAGACATCCAGCCTAACCTACTTCCCCCTCTGCGAGTAGGAGAGGGAATCAGCCACGACTGTCGGCATCCCCGGCCCATGGTCTAGTGGCAGGGATGTGTTAGACCCGGGTGCCGACCGCGTTTCCAGCGGAGGCAACGGAGCTGGTCTGCAGGCTGACCGCATGGCAAGCGGTGGCGGCGCAGCAGACGCGGACGTGAGCCAAGGCTCACAGGTGGCTTGGCAGGCAGCCGGCGTTGGCCTCTGGTGGAAGCGAGGCAGGTCCAGCTGGTGCGCAGACCCTCGACTCGGCCAGGGCAGGTCCCTCCCGCGCTTTCCCCTGTCTCCAGCTGTGCAGAATCTCTGGCTCGCTGTCCGCCAGCTCAGACTGAGCACGCCCCTCCGACGCCACGACCCCCAGCTCCTGGCTGAGCAGGACAGGGGCGTAATTTCCAGGGGGGTTAGGGGGGTTATGACCCCCCAATAATCAGACCCAACCAATATAACCCCCCCTATTTATTTAGACAGAGATCATGACCAATGTTCAGCACAAAGTTCGACGGTGTCGACCAGGACCCGATTTTGGCCACAGGGCCAGATTTTGTATTAGCTGCATCCGGCACTCGGGCCGAAACACTGCCGCCTGCTCCCTCTGCATGCTACCATTTGGGCCAGCGCCTCCATTGGCTGGCCAGGTCACAGTTCCGCAAATGTGAGATGATAGGTGGATCACTTTCAGCCTGGCATTCTGTTATTCATTCAGCTATCCAAACATCCAATGGAACGTGTCTACTGGACAATGATATTCCTACTTTCAGCTGCTCCCTTGCTACAAGGGGTCGCCACAGTGGGTAGATGTCTGATTTGGCAGATTTTTATACTGGATACCATTCCAGCTAGTGGAGGTCCCACTAATATCACTACTTTTATTATTAGTGATTTCTTTACTTAGTGAATGCGGTATGTCCTCGTAGAACAGAAGTTGAGTTAGACCACTTCTTACATAGGTATAGATCTTGATTGAGTCATATCTACTCTAAAGTAACCAATGAAAGAAATTTAAAAAAAAAAAAAGCTGCTGTGATTAGTCTCTTCAGTGAAAACGTGTTTGTGCCTCGGAAGTTCTTTAAAGTAGTTTTGTACAATGTCATTTCAAAGATTGGCTGTAAATGGCTAAAGCAGGGGAAAAATTACATTTATTTTTAGTTCTGAGCTTGTCAGCTATACTACACGGCTATGATGCCGTCTTGGGAGGAGTGCATAGAAAAAAAGTTTCCATTCACTGTCACTCCACTCTGGTGCACTGAGAGTTGCCTTGCTGAAATGCAGACTTGGCTGCCACCAGTGGGAGTTTGCCATGATTGTGTTGTGCTGCTGCTGCTGCTGCTGCACTGGGTTTTAGGTAGTGCTGAATGGGCACAGGGACAAAAGCACAGTGAGGGAGATGACCCCTGAGCCAGCTGTCACACAAGCAATACAGAGAAAAGAGAGAAGTTCTCCAGAAATAGCGTCGTACTTGTCCTTCGTAATGCGGCATAGAGTATAGATGCTGACAATAAGTGACATTTCCATACGTGTGTGGCTGAACATCTGCCTGTCTGGCTTCCCTATGTGTCAATGGGCAATAAAGGTTATTCTTTATGATGTGTGTAAGTGGATCTGCTATGAAATGTCACTGTCACCGAGAGAACGAAGGTCAGTGGAAGGGACCCGGGGCTGAGACGAACCAGCTTGGCGGATAATGTATCTGTATGAAAAGGTGTTATTAGGTTCTGCACGTGTAGCAGGGTGGAGGAGCGTCACAGTCACTGAGTGAATATTTCCACCCACGTGCCCTTCTGTTCTTTTTTGCTGTTGTCCTTTGTTTCTCCTCCTCACCCCCTTCGGTTTGCACAATCCTTCCCGTCCAAAATAAACTCAGTTTTAGCCACCTAGGAGGGCGCTTTAGCAGAACACCTGCGTCACTCACACAGAGTCTCCTGGCCTACTTACAGTCCTGTGCTTCGTCATGACCTTCTGCTTGTTTTCTGTGCTTGGATACAACATAAACGCACATTCACCATTATGAGTATATGCATTTTTACACAATTGAGAATCCGTTTTAGATTTTATTTCTTTAGGACTCCAGCAAACCCAAACGCTATGCAAAAAAGCATTCCAGGTGTTGTTCTCGTAATCCTTATGCTTCAGCGTTCCCTCTTTTTGCTCCCCTTCCCTTCACCCTTCCTCTAATCCTTGGACAAGGTGAAAATCGTTTCTGGAATGCATGCATTTGTATGATCTATGCTCAGAGTGGGCTTCTGTGGTCTGAGTACGATCAGTTTCCGTTCAGTAAAGGCAGCAAATTTGCATTATCCCATTTGACTGAAATCTAAATAGATTTCTGACCATTTCTGATTAAAACGAAAGTCTGTTTTGCTTGAGGCACTGAAACCTCGTATAACACAACATTTAAAAAATTACTGCAATTCTTGTGGATTTCCCCTGCCAGTAAATCCTCTACGCAGGCAAAAATACAGAGGATATTTTCATATTTTCGCTCGTGACTGCTGGGCACAAAGCACACTCTTAATTAATATGTGTGTAGTCTGTGTTTTCCTCTCACCTAAAACCAAGCAGGTGCTTTTATTTAAAATCAACATCTTACCTCAAAGGCATGCAGTAAAAACGGAAAGGTACCCATTGCAAGCTACGTAAGTTCTCAACTGACTGCCACTAAGGTTGCAGCAGTTGGCAATTAAGTGCCTCGGTGAACACCGCCTTGCCAGAATTTGCTGAGATATGACTATTTCATGTTCTCATTTCAAGCTAACCCGAAGGCCGAAGCTGGTGTAATTTTGGTCCCGAGCCCACTTATCTGGTGTTTGCGTGTGTCTGTCTGTATCACTTACAAAGGAGAAGTCTGGCGCGTTTTGGCACAGCAGTCGGGGGAAGACAGCCTGTCTCTGGACGCGCTCCTCTTCCTCAAACACGTTGCCATACATAAAGCCGTTCAGCATAGTGGAGTGGGCATGAACATCAATGTAGAACTCCAAACTGACTCTCTGATGGAGGAAAAGAGAAAGAGAACAGAGGGACAGGGAAACAGACAGATGATAAAAAACATCAGGTTAGCCGGGATACTTTTCTGTCAGTGAGCAACACTCCACATCAGAGATTCTCCACTGGGAGTAAGGAAAGTCCTCTCTCGGCTCTGGGGATACTTCGCCGGAGAGAGGCTTTCACCCATGGGATGACAACAAAACCCTCCAGACACCGAAAATACGCTCATACTTGAAAGGAGCCAACCACCCACACATAACTTCCATCAGGCTGTCCTTCTGAAGGGCACGGTTTCAGTACGTACATGGTCGGGTGAGCCAAGAGCAATATCGTGAAAATACACAAACACGCTCAGGTGGACGTCGCAGATTCATCACGCACACCAAATGTATTTATCAGGTTAATACCGACTTCATATTGAGAGTGTAATGTCTTTTCTCTCTAGTACACTCTGTGTAAAATGGATTTGATAAGATCTGTTTCTCCAGCTTGACTCTGCTATCACTCAGTCTACACACACACACACACACACACACACACACACACACACACACACACACACACACAGAGTTCGAGAGAGAGACTTTTATCTTATGATACAAATAAATGGCATATTTTTCTGACCTCCAGCTACAACCCTTGCTATAACATGACAAGATGCAGGACCATCGTAATACACGAGTATTACTCCAGGTGCGTCCCACAAACACAGACACTACCTACCAGCTGTGAGAATCACAACCTTCCAGTTTGAAAGATTTAACATAATTGTGTGCAACGTCACAAGATTTGATTTTTTTTTGAGTCAACAATCAGAGTGCAGATCAGAACAGCCAATTTAAAGAAGTGCAGTCACACTAATTCAAATGGCGTTTAATTAAAACACGTGACAACATGAAGTTCACACAGAAAAATAATTGAGTGTGACACAAAGAGTAAATTCACTCTATTTCTGAAAGCGCTGCTAATGGTAAATGGTAAATGGCCTGTATTTGTATAGCGCTTTTCCAGTCCCTAAGGACCCCAAAGCGCTTTACACCTTCAGTCATCCACCCATTCACGCACACATTCACACACTGGCTAATGGGTGTTATTGTCTCATAATATAAAACCTACAAACTGAGAACAATAGTTAGATGGCTCCTGGAAACATTAAAGTATATAATTATTGTAAAAGTATTCTATTTTTTCTTCGTTCCACATTAAAACCTGTTTTCTACAGCTGTGATTGACTTGCAGATTTTCTTTCTTGTGCCATTTCAAGTTATTAAGACATACTAGTACACACTAATTGCCAAAGCATCATTCAAAATGTGGATGGTAGTATTTATAGTATTATCTGGCAGTAGCGGTTTATCTGGTTTTTGCATTTCTCTCAATAAATGACAACATGCTGCATAATTTAACTATATACAATTCAAAATAAACACAGACCTGCTTTTATCTCACACTGAGATTATAATTCCTGAACTGGAATCCTAAACCGAAACAAGGTGTGGTGAGAGGACTGGCAAATATGACCTCACTTGGCTAAAACCTTCTCACTTCAGCAATCTTACACTGGTTCTGACAAGGGCAAGCACACAAGCCCTCACACAACCCCCCCACCCCCCCACACACACCTCCAGACCCTTAACTCCAGAGCAACACCCGCCAGCACCATCCCTCCTCTCTGCCTCCTCTATCTTATCACATTGTTCCCCTTTTCCTACTTTTATCCTTTCATTCTGCTTCTTTTCCTTCTTTATCTCTTTCCCTCCCTCCTTCCCACTCGGCTCATTAACGATTCCCTACCACACCTTGTTCCCTGTGGGTCGTAAAGAGGAGGAGGATGGAAAAGGAGAGAAGAGGGTATGGAGTGAATGAGGGGTGGAAGAAGGGAAAGATGGAGGGAGGAAAACCCAAAAGGAGAAGGGAACAGCAAAGATGGACAAAAGGCAGAGAAGGAAAACGATGCGCATGGCTGTGCGTATGTGTGAGTGTGTGGAGAGACAGTCGGGCAGCGATGGGAAAACAGAAAAGCACAGAGATGGGGGTGGAAAGAGAGAGAAAAGGAGAGAATAAGTATATAAAGATGAACAGAGAGAGGGCGAAAATGAGAGAAAGACAGAAAGAGATAGAGAGAGACATAGAGATGTGTGTAGGGAGATTGGCAGGAAAGAGACTAGAGAGAGAGAGAGAGAGAGAGGGAAGCAGTGCTTGGGCGGCCCAAGCGACGCAGTGTGCCTGTGTTTGAAATTCCGCTCACAGCCAAAGCAATTTCCTGGCGGTGGCTGTGCTGTCAGCTGCTTGGCTGGCTGGCGGTGAAATATGGTGGCTGGGAGTCGGCCGCTAGCAGCCCCCGACAACCTGATGGATGGAGCCCCAGAGGAGAGGAACAGCAGCAGGAGAGGGTAGGGTTGGGTGGGGTAGGGGGAGCGTGGGGAGAGGAAGGGAGAAACAAGAGAAAAACAAAACAAAACAAACAAAAAAAAGAGCAAGAGGGAACGAAGGTAAATGCAGCCAACTGAGCAGCGGTGGTGGTGGTGGGAGGGAGGCGGAGGGAGACGTGTATTAAGTATATGTACACGCATATGTATGTTTAAAGTAAAATAAAGAGTAAAAAAAAGAGCGAGGGTAAAGAATTGAAAAGCATATCGGGAGGAAGATGGAGAAAGTACAGAAAGGGAGAGAGCAGGAAAGGAAGCTCAAGGTGTGCCAGGCAAAGCCGGGGAAACCAGCCTAATAATCTCCTGGCTCTCCCCATATGTGGAGGGGGAGGAGTGAGAGGAATAAAAGGAGGAGGAGGTAGAAACAGCTAGATTGGAGGAGGGCGGGCAAGCAGGTAAATGGTAGATTGGGTGCAGATTAGAGGTTAAACGGGTGTTACATGGCTGTGTGGAATCACAGTGAATCTAAGGTGTGTACACTTTAATCAAATGTATTTAGAAATGCAAAAACAATTATAAATAACACTCTGAACAGCCTGCCAGCTGACGTCTCTAGAGGCCAGAAGACAAAATATTATCTTATCAACTAAGAATTCATCTTAAATGTTGTTGGGTTATTGTTATCCTGCCTCTTCCCACACCCGACACACACATGTTAGTTTATCTGAAGACAGCTGGATGTATATATATCGACATGGGTGTGGATTGATGTCCGTTTCTGTGTGTTAACCTTGTGATGAATTGGCTCACTCTAGCTGCGATGGCTCCTTTCCCCCCATGACCTCAACAACATAACGTAATGCATGTAGGGATTATTAATCTGCAGCAACATAATTCTGGAGTAAAAAACAAACCATGCCCCAAAGTACACAAAGTATACTGACTGCCTTTTCTAGATTCCTTTTGCCAATTTATTCTGGAGACTGAAAGCGAGCCCACAGACTCATGGAAGAAAAAACTGAGCTTCAGGAAGACTGTAAAGAGAGAAGTTGAGTTACCTGACTCACATATTCATGTTCACCAAGTGAGACAACCAGATAATCCTGATTAATCTATAAGCGCTATAAAGCTGTGTAATAACTCTTCATTCTGCGAATGGTGAACACACCTGTCAGGCATATGATCCCACACATATTTTTGTACTATACCTTCATGCAGTTGTTTTCCTTAGATTTATAGTGTACATATTATTCTCCCCAAAAGGGAGAGAAGCTGTAATCGGTTCTGTTTGTCTGTCTTTCTGTTTGTCAGCAGGGGGAGTTACTTATCTTGTCTATCGATCTATCACCTTCAGTTCTATCATTTCAATGCTCTAATCTAAACCCACATGGTTGCCACATGCTACAAAGGTCTCCTTCGCACTATATTGTGAAGGACACTAAAAAAGAGGCAGTAACAGCCATGGCACCCCCACAATGTCATGTCCATGCTTAATACAATGTTCAGCTAATGCCCTGCCAATCAAACTGAGACGGTTCTGAAGGCCCCACCAGTGTGATTGATGCTTCAATTAACAACCCGCTCTGACCTCCAAAATTGTTCATTTGAAATTGTAATTAAGCAATTAGGGGCAATTAAGAAACAGAGACTGCTGAAAGAAAGTCAGAAGACAATTTGAGAGTGCGAGAGAGAGAAACAGAGAGTGAGCGAGTGTCCAAATGAAACCTCTCAGAGAGAAACAAAAGCCGCAGAAACTCCAGGGAACTCTCAACTTGCGGTGAACTTGCAGTGGCGGCAAACAGTTTAGTGTAAAACCTAGAAGGTCAAATGAATGAATTTTGTCAGACAAGTACTTATCTGCTGCATATTAATTAGAGCAGGGTGTGGGGGTGCGATGAGGGCCGTAAATGCTGGGCTTATCTTTACACGGAAAGGAAAAAGGAGCTGATTGAAGCAGGATTACAAGCTCCTGAATAAAGCTCTTGGCATCAGCAGCATACCTTTTGGGGAGAAGGGGAACCGCTGCTTGTTCAGGAGAAAAAAGTTAAGTCTACTAGTATAATGCATTTTATCCCACATTAATTATCCAGTATAACACCTGTGGGAGGACTGTTGTGCATTTTTCTGTCTGCAATATGGCAGTATATGAAGCACTGGCAGTTACAAAGAAAGGGACGTTGCTAGCCCCTTTGACAGGTTCACAGCTGATTCATTCAAAAACAATGAAGGGACTTTAAACGTGAGGTCAGGGGCGGAAAAATAAAGCTAAAGAAGAGACCTGAGTCTGGCTCCAACAGAAGCCACTCCTCTTGTTAAACTATACAGCACAAGTAAGCATGATACAAGCAACTGGAGATAAAGTATCTGAATTTCAGGAGCAGGACCTCGCCTCCAAACACACTTCTCCCGGTTCTCATCTATATATGTTCCCCCAGTTCTACAAGCTGTTTGTTCTCGTTTCCTCCCTCCCATTTTCTATTCTTTAACGTCTTCACTTCTATTTAGTACATGGGGATCTGCCAGGCCCGGGAGCCGCTGCCAGTCCCCTTTGAGGCCTTTCCCAAACCACAGTTCAATTCATGTCCAAGCCATTCACCTTTACCTACTAAAGCCCTGTCAAGCCTCAAATGAGGACGTGGGCCCAGCGAGTGAAATAAATATCTTAAATAAAATGGTGCAAAAAAAGATTTTGTTCTAGCCAAACCGTTAGCAAGTTGCTAGTAGTTGTCGCTGTGAGAAATTGGTCACAAACGAGTATGTAGCACAGCACTGAAAACCTCTTTGAGATTGTTCTTGTTGATAACAGATTGCCGAGTTGCCTGTAGTTTGGATGGAAGATGCTAATTGCTCACTGAGCAGAAACAGATGATTTGCCTTCAAAGTAAAAGCTGAGTCTTAGCGCTGCAACCAGCTTTTTTCAAAAGCCACAGCTCAGTTTGAAGGCGACCCATCTCTGGTTCTGACTTGTGCGGCATTTTCACCACCACTTGTAAAGAAGTTTACAAGTATTGACAAGTCGGCATCCTCCATGCAGGCTACAGACAGCCACTGTAATCTGCTAGCAATCACAAGGAGATCTTTGCCACCAATTTCACTCAATGACAGCCAGCAGCCTCCAGCAACCTTTCCTCAAACGGTCGAGGAATACACATTTTTCCTGGAGGTTGCTAGGGGGTCAACAACCAATCTCTAGGCCTCTGTGACTGAAGCCTAATTTCCATCTTCTGAGATTTAAACAAACCGCGGATTTATCAGGAGCTTGGATACTTTGATTGTTAGTTGGATTCTGACCAGACTGCTAACTTTCTGCTAGGTGTCATCTAGAAACACCTATTGGCTGCATCTGTTATGTAAAATGGGAGTCCACAAACCAATGAGAGATGTTTCAAAAAACCACTATAGGAAACAATCACCAGCAGTCTCTGTTTGTGGTGTATTGCACACTTCTTCAAAATGTAGAGGCCTCCTGTGCTTACATATATCTGGATACGTCCACCCATCCATTCTTTTCCGCTTATCCAAGCGAGGGAAGTCTGGAAAGGTGGTCAGTCTGCCACAGGGCTAACACAGACAACCATTCTGACCTATTGGCGATGTCGAATCATCAGCTAACCTAACACCACAAACTACATGTCTTTCAACTGTGAACGAGAGAGAAACCACGCAGACAGGGGGTCAGCTAGATGCTGGATTCCAACACAGCACCTTATCGAATAAACCAGTTTACTTGATAGGTCTTTCTGGAAAATGGTCACTTCCAAACCCAAGTCAGGTGGCAAAATCAATTCCTAACACCATATTTTCTATGAAGAAGGCACCGTTCTATTATGGAACCAAGTTAGCGTCAAATATTCTTGCTGGGGAAAGTTTCCCGCATGAAAGGATTCAACATAATGACACTTAAACAGTGTAAAAGTCTAACCCTCATTTCATTAGTTAGAGGAGCTGATTCAGGTCACAGGGGCACATGGTTAGTGACCCACTAATGATGTAGAAGTGACAGAACATGGCAGATGGCATGACCTGCTTCATGGATGAGAGTAAATGACACAAAACTCTGCCACCGTCTGTCTCCATCTATCTGATTTTCTCCTCTCTCCCTCGCCCTCTCAGTCTGCATCATGCTCTCAAATTGATGGTGGTATTTGTCTGTTTATGAACACAGAGGTGACTTGTAATCAGGCTGAACGGGCACAGGCAGCTCTCTGCTTCAGCCCTTTTAGTGCCACATAAGCTGTCACATCTGTTGGGAGGGCTTGCCAGGAAAGCACAGGAAGGGGAAGCGAAGGAGCGTAATAGGTACAGAGAGGAAAATGTGATAAGAAAAGAGAGTAGAGAAGAGCAAGAGGGGAGCCGCTGAAAAAATAATCTGAAATATTATGTTAAAAATTAAGATAAGGTAAAATCCTTTGAACTAAGTTGCGAAAAATTGTATAAAAATTGCCAGAGTATGAGAGCTTCATCTGTATCTTCCTGTGAAAAGCAGACAATTCAGCTTCCAACGGAGGGAGAATAAAGAGTGGGATGTTGGAGGAATAGAAACGACGCAGGGATGATGGGGAAAAATTGGCCGTAAATCTCAGAAATGGATCAGAAATGGTTGGCTGACACCAGAGGACGTTTTAACGCACACAGAGAGAGGGGAGGGAGAAGACAGAGAGGCGAAGAGAAAGACAAATAGATGTGCAAACCGCACACACAGGTCGCTAACTTCACACATAAGGCGATTCTGACCGTTGAACAAAAGAGACAGACGTGGAAAGAGAGAGTGTGGAGCAGTCAGTGTAGAAGAAGGAGGGCATTAGGGAGGATTTCAAGGTGCAAAATCAATCTGGGTGCTGTGACAGGACCTAATACGTTTGTTTCGGGGAGAAAATTAATTTTCTAATATTAAAAAGGTCAAAAATAAGCCAAAGCAACAATGACCTCTTTGTCATCCTTAACAAATTATCCAAAACGGCAACGTCAGATTGGTGGGGATACATCGGCCAGTGATGAATGCTTCTGGTAATCAGCCAATCAAAAAGAATTCTTCTTCTGCTTTTGATAAATGAGCTGGAAAAGCAACGCTTTAGGAAGGAGATGGGTCCATTTGTTTCTTTGGTCTCTTCTCTTTCCCCCCCTCCCTCTCCATTTCTCTATTTTCAAAACAAACAACAGGGTAGCTTGGGAACAGATTATAGCTCCTTGCATCACTGACTCTTTCAGCCATTTTCCCTGCTGACCAATGTTCAGCTGCAGATGGTAAATGATGGAATTTTCTGAAACAGTCTGAGCAAATATGCCTTGAGATGGATGGAGGGAAAGTTTACAAGCAGCTTATAAGCAAATGCTTAGGTGTCATTCGCACAGGGACATTACTCGATTACATTTACTACGTCAAAAAAACAAAACACACACGCACAGATGCATATCAGCAATTACGACTGGAAGCAGTGATGTATCACCAGCTCATCATCTGCTCCTGTGGCTTTAATAGGAACAAACCCTTACACTATTATAAGAATACAACATGAGCATCTTAATGTGGTCCTACACATTCTGCACCCATGAGTATGCGAAGGTTTGCTTGTGTTTGAGCGATGCAAATTTTATCACCAAAGGGTGAACCCGAGGCACCCCACTACACTACAGTCCTCCACCTATGTACGCACGTTTTAAGCTGATGCCAAGTGAACTTTGAAAAAATAAAAATAAAACAGGTCTCACTCCACCCTTTGCCCAGAGTAGCTAAAGGGTGGAGTGCCCACTCCGGGTCAGGGATGAGACCCTGCCCCAAGTGGAGGAGTTTAAGTATCTCGGGGTCTTGTTCACGAGTGATGGGAGAAGGGAGCGGGAGATCGACAGACGGATTGGTGCAGCAGCTGCAGTGATACGGACGCTGTACCAGTCTGTTGTGGTGAAGAGAGAGCTGAGTGTAAAAGTGAAGCTCTCAATTTACCGGTCGATCTACGTCCCTACCCTCACCTATGGTCACAAGCTGTGGGTAATGACGGAAAGAACGAGATCCCGAATACAAGCGGTGGAAATGGGTTTCCTCCAAAAGGTTGCTGGCCTCTCCCTTAGAGATAGGGTGAGAAGTTCAGCCATTCGGGAGGGGCTCAGAGTAGAGCCGCTGCTCCTCCACATCGAAAGGAGCCAGTTGAGGTGGTTCGGGCATCTGACAAGGATGCCTCCTGGGCGCCTCCTGGGCGAGGTTTTCCGGGCATGTCCCACCGGGAGGAGGCCCCGGGGCAGACCCAGGACACGCTGGAGAGATTACATCTCTCGGCTGGCCTGGGAACGCCTTGGTGTTCCCCCGGATAAGCTGGAGGAGGTGGCTGGGGAGAGGGAGGTCTGGGCTTCTCTGCTTGGGCTGCTGCCCCCGTATAAGCGGAAGAAAATGGATGGATGGATGGAAAATAAAACAGGCAATTGAGTACAATCTCCGTGTCTAAGTAGGGACCTCTTTCCTGCTACCTTATAAATATTAACCACACAAACTCCTAAAACAAATGGGAGTCTTTGACTGATTAATTGGTAACAATATTCCCTGTGCTACAATAAAGGGCACTTCCCAAAGACACCGCGAGCACACGAAAGATCCACACTGTCTCCACTGCACTGTGTGAAACTCCATCATTATGCCCAGCGAGACAGTTTGAAATTAGCAAAGCAGCATAAACAAGAGCACAGCGGTGATGACAGTGAAGGACGACGTGCACTTTTTGGAGTGATTATGATCGACGTTTATTGTTGGCTTAAATTTAATGATGTGAGGTTTGAGTTTTACCCCAGTAACAACCAGTCAGGTACATCCAGCTTGTGAGACCTCATCCCTTTGATTTTACTTCAGGAATCTGGTGAGACTTATTTTGATTCAATCATGTAAAGTGAGTGCGCCAAAGAAGTGCAGGTGTCTGATTCTCAGTGTGATCAGTGGTGACATTTAAAATCTCAGGCAGTAATTTAAATCAATACTGAACTAAAAAAAACAACAACAACCAAACAAAAAAAAAACTGAGCAAAGCCTTTGAGAACCTTTGGGCAGAAAGCTAGACTATCTTATTACAATCCTCTATAATGGATAAAGAGACTGGTTTCTAATTAATTACCTGTCAACAAATTAACTGAAAATAATGTGTCACATTTTTATTGTGTGAATAGATGAAAAAAATGAGATCCTTCCCAGGATTGTTGACAATAACAGCCAGTGGAGTGATTTCTGTGTTAAAGACTCAGATGGTGTTGTTTGAATCCTTTCCGAGTGCCTTGCCTCAGTGCCTCAGTGTGCAACGCTAGCTTCTAATATCAACAAGCAACTGGCTCCTTACAGAAAAGTTATATTTTATCTACTTAAGCCGACTGAGCACGCAAATACTTCTGGAAAAGTACCTCAAATCTTGAATATAGTTCACACTGTTACACTGTTTAATATAATAAACAGAGTAACATTAGTCACGTGCAGGGTTGAGATGTTGCCTACATTTCTTGGTCACAAATGGCTCAGTCACACTAGAGTGAAAATTAGACAGCAACCTCCTTGAAACAACTAAAAATCAGTGGTTGCTAATCCCTGTTGCTAATAGCTGCAGTAAACAACCGGTCGCCCAGAGGTTGACTGTGCAACACCCTTAACATGGAGGCAACCACAATCACTCGTAATGCGATTGCACAAGTCGCCTGGTGCAAGGCAACCTGTCTCCAAATAACTGTGGTCTGACTGGGACTGTCTGCAGTAACTCTCAGACAGATTAGTGAAGGTTTTCAAATAATAACCATCTCGTTTATAACAGTTAATTTGAGTCAGTCGTCTGTAATGTGTGTTTTTGCAATAGGGAAGTCAGCTCTCCTTATATTCCTATATGAAGTCGAGGTTGGTGAGAATGCATGTCATTTTGCAGCTAAATTGCCATCCTGCAGCAACTCTGTCTGTATTTTGGGAAGGTATTTCTGTTCTTGACAAAAGTTAATCACTGGGTTATTGCAAAAAAAATGCATGAAATTGTCAACTTGATCCCATTTAATTGCAAAGTGAGAGCAGACTCCATCCCCAAATGGTCGCGGCAGATGGCCCCGCCCCTCATTGAGCTCGGTTCTGCCGGAGGTTTCTTCCTGTTAAAAGGGAGTTTTTCCTTCCCACTGTCGCCAAAGTGCTTGGTCATATGGTCATATGATTGTTGGGTTTTTCTCTGTATCTATTGTTGTACGGTCTACTGTACAATATAAAGCGCCTTGAGGCAACTGTTGTTGTGATTTGGCGCTATAGAAATAAAATTGAATGAACTGAATCTTTTACTGCATGCTACTGTAATTGTCTTTGAAGACAATAACTGACTGCGAGCGATTGCAGACCTGGTCCCCGTCTTCGAAGCAGCTTTGAATTGTGTTGGTGCTGCTGTCTCCAAACACTGTTTTCTGTGACTGGAGCATAGTAAAAATGGTGTCAGTAAACACACATCTCCTGGAGGTCATACAGAAAAAATCAGCTGACAACCCTTAGTTCTTTTTTAAATGCTGAGGAAGTACAAACTGGAGTAAACAGTGTATTTGTTTATGCTTGATGAATAGATTATTGTAAAATGAAACATTCACTGCTTCGCTATATCTGCAAACACCTGTAGACTTTGATTTAGTTTCCTCCACAGGAGGAATATTTAATCATCATTTTTATGCGGGCACTATTTCTTTGGGCGCAATGAATTTATTTCCCTCCCGCCAAACTGTTGCTGTTCAGTTTTTCTGCATTTATAGATCAATAAAAACAGTTACCAGAAAACTGTGAGCTGGTTGATGGGACCTAAGTCACTGATTTTCAAAACATCAGTTCTTGTTTCGGTCACATTTTACATAAACACGGGTGCACTCAGAGCAGTGTTGAATTTCTCCATAAATATTAGTCAAATAAAAGTTTTCAGCCATCAGTGGTAATGCAGTGTAGATTGCTTCTGCTACAAGCTTTGATTTTAAATGGCACTTGTCTGGAAAGCTCCTTCCAGTTATTGAAGTCATTGCCTGAACAGAACAAGGAAGTTATTTTACCAACAGAAAGCGAGTGTTGCTGCATTCACAATGACTGGGAATCACTTTGGAGTGACTAAGGTATCCGTCTCAAGAACGGTAGATGGAGTTTGAAGCTGAATGCTGGTAGGCTCCTTTGTGCAAAGGAGGGCAGTGTGACTTTGAATTATGATGCCTTTTGCATAGAAATGTGGGTGTTTAAAGACGTAAAGAAGTCGTGGTGACACGGCCTTGGGGTCAGATTTATGTTCATAATGGCTCACAGCAACTTCAACCTGAGATGAGACAGAACTGTCAACTTGTTACACGACATTTCGATCTTCCATCACAACATTTATTGGCTAATCGTTACTTTTCATGTCATGATGCTGATTTAAAAGTATAAACTGTTTATGATAAACTACGCCCTAAAGTGGTGACTTATTGCCGCTAGCATATCTGGATTTGATTTTGAAATCCAGGTTTGAGACACATATTGGACTTTTGAATATAAGATTTGAAGAGGTCAACAAATTATCTACATGATGTTAGAGCTGTATTAGCAAATCACCCAAATTAGACAAAATGCAAACAGAGATGTACACACACAGAAAAAACAAAAACAAAATTCGACTTAAATGTATCTGCTGCCATTTCAAAAGAAAAAAAAGACAAAAAAAGTCTGTCTAAAAAAAATCTTACAGAATTTTTTTCTGTAAGTTCCGTAAGTAAGTCATCGTGTCACAGTATTTCATTTGGGCCTGGGCTTGACTGCACCGTTGCAACACCTCGATTCTTTGCTTTTTTAGCCATTCTGTTGTAGATCTGCTGCTGTGTTTGGGAACTTTTTCATATTGCATGGCAGTATACATCTGACACTGAATGCCAGATGCACATTTGACTTGAATATTTTGGTATAGAGAGGTGTTCACGGCTGACTCTATGTCTTTAAGATGCCTGGGTCCACCACTCCTCCACCACCGTGCTTGACAGCTGGTATTAGGTGTTCATGCTGACATGCTGTGTTTGCTTTTTGCTTTTCATCGCTGTGCATTATCTCCAAATATCTACAGTTTGGTCTGATCCATATGAAGGATATTGTTCCAGAGTTCTTGTGATTTGTTCAGATGCAACTTTCTAAAGCTAAGCTACGCATGTTTTTTTTTGTTGTTGTTTTTTAAAGAGCTTTTTCCTGGCAACCTTTCTAAACATTAAACCTTAACATTTAACATGCTAACTGAAGCCTGAAGCCTGTAGAGTCTGATATAGCTTTGCTGTGATGTCTAGTCCTGGGTTTATGTTAACACACACTTGAATATTCCAGACCTGCAAACTGCTAAAACTCCTGGTTTTATCGAGGTGCTTACACTCTCTGCTGATCAGTTAATCAAGAGCATTAGCAGCACTTGGTTGTTCCTTACCTCAAGTTCTATGGTAATGGAATACTTCTTTTTCATAGGGCTCACTATATGTTCTCATGTCATGTTGAAAGTTGAAGCTGCAATTCCAGCGAACCTAAGTTCTTTGAATTTTGATGTTGGAGTTTGTTGTTATGAGTTGGAAAACTCGTTACCATTTAAAAGGTCATCTGTAGCCAGCAGACACTGTTAACATTACTGCAATTGCCCTGTGAAGGCATCATTATGAAAACCCACACTCTTAACACCTTTTTAGACAGCTAACATGAAGCAGCGACATTAAAATGGCAAACCGGGGCTGCTGTTCAAGCTGTTTTTAGTTTACTTGCTGTGACTCTGCAGTCCCTGACAGCTGCCACCCACCTGTTTGACTGACGTGCTGAATTTGGGGGAACTGTACTGCGGTGCCTAATATACTGCGCGGCCAGTCGGATATTTTAAAGCTATACGATGATGAATATTCTACAGAACGGGCAAGCGTGGGTCAGCATATTTATGTTTAATTTATACTTTACAGCAAGCAAAGATTGTGTAATGTTAAGAGGGGCAATCAGTTATATTTTAGCGATTGCTCCTTTAGCAGCGGCTCAAACAGTCACTGATTAATTCAACAGTCTCTCAACTGCTTCCTTAATATGGTTTAAGTGTTATCAGTGCTTAATTGTGTGGCAGTGTTATGAATAATCCAGATTCCCAGGTCTTCAAGCTTATTCTAGCTTTTGTATTTTAAACAAATAACCACACAGAGTTACCAGCTAGTAAATGGACCACATACAGTATGCTAGCTTAGCCCAACTGTTCTGCTGTGGCTGCTGCTGCTCTCCTGTTAATGGAGTCCTCCAGCAGAGCCCTCCAACCATGGTAGCCTCATTAGACTCTATGCCCGCTGAGTGAGATGAGCATGAATGGAGGGCAGCAGCACAGGGCCTCCTGGCTGCAGAGTTGGCATCGAAACTGGCATCTGGGAGCCCCAGACATGAGTAGTGTGTCTGATGGGATTAACTGGCTGTGGCGAAAGAGAGACAGAAGAGGAGAGGTTGCCCAAGCTTCCAAATTAACTCTGCAAGACTAAAGGCAATCATCGGGGAGAAGGGGGCTACAGCACGACAAGTGCTGGTGGATGGTTATCAATAGAAAAGGAGAAGGAATTCAAGTCTTCTGACCCACAGGAGTGGACTCGGGAAACATATGGTCTAATTCTGTGATACTGACTGGGTTCTTCATTTACCCAGCAGTACTGTTACAATTAGCATATTTTATTGTAAAACAATCTTCCATTAATTGTATCTGCTTGAGAATGAATGTGTGCAAATGTGCTGAAAAAGACTCGGTATAGTATCTTTTTTTTTTTAAAAATGCATCTGACAGAGAATAAGAACGCGCGTTTCAGGATGAAAACACATTACATTCACTCATCCATGTTTCTAAGCAGTGCTGCAGTTTTGTGGCTGTTTGTTTGTGTACTTTCTGTGTCTGTTTGCTCAGGCGAGTATGTGTGTGAGTGTGTGTGAATGACAGGCATGAGTGGATCACCCTGCCATGACAGAGTCTATCGATCAGCGTGTCAGCGTCGAGGGAAAAGGTTAATCTGCCCGATGCCAGCCCCGCGCCTCACCCCATCTCTGGCCTGCCCTGCATCCCGCCCCAGCCTGCTCCCTCTCTTATCAGGATTAGAGGAGTGTACAAAAGGGCAGAGTATTCCCAGGACACACGCTGACCTTCAGTAATCCCACCAACCTGCCGCTCTGCTTATAATTAACATCAGGAACAAAGATGAAAAATCCCTAGCCTCCCTGTGTAGCGTTCCTCCAACTGAAAGTCTCAAAGTAGAGAAGGAAAAAGTTACAGTAGATTTAAAGACTGAAAGCACACAGTCTTGCTTCAGTAATATGTTTTGAATGGCCAGGAGAGCCTAGCTGACATTCTAGAGGTGCTGACTGGCCTCCTCATGCTCCCCAGCGCACACACCCTAAACACAGACTGGAGAAACATGCTGAACCAAGCAGGGAGAAAGAAAACTGTTCTTGGGATCAGTAGACGCTACTGTGGAGAAGGAATGTTGAGCACATAACAGAGGACTGTGTCTGTTCGTGTGCGTGTGTGTGCGTGAGAACACACTCACCGGGTCTTGGTTCATCTGCACTATGAGTTGTTTCACAGCGTGCAGTGTGGGGTGGGCCCACGGAGAGGGATCCTGCCAGTGTCGATTCAGGTCGAAGCCCATCAGAGAACACCTGTACACACAAGCATGTGCGCGCGCACACACACACACACACACACACACACACACACACACACACACACACACACAGATAATGGAAAATCAAATGCGGTTTGCCTTACAAATGACTAAAGGCACCTTGTGGCCACAAACGGTGCAAAGTTGCACATGTTCAAAGCTTAAGTTTAAAAGTGACCTCTTGTCTTTTTTTATACAGTTCTTCACTAATTAAAAGATGGTTTTAGTATCACATGCTGAGACTGCCATGTTATAAAAATGATATAAAAAAAAAGCATCCCTGTGCCTGAAATCACTTCCTTACTTAAATGACTGAGTAATTTTTTTAAAAAAATTCAGGATATCAGGTTTGTAAATTGTCATCTTTTTTTCAGCACTTTTGTTTCTCTGTAAAAAGTTCCAAATATACAAACATGGAATAAAAGATGGAAACAGCATCAGTGTAAATTGTAAAATGTGTAAACGTGCATTCTTTTTAATGGACAGCAGGGGGCGACTTCACTGTTTGCAAATAGGTTTTGACTGTACACAAAACAGCCCTCGACTCCTTGCCTCTGTGACCTCAGTAAACACATTTCTGATGACTTTAAGGGCTTTTTCACTTTTTACTGAATAAAACTATTAAAGTTAGAAAGGAGGATCGTAAAGTGCATTCTCTAACTAACTATTTATCAGTCACAATTCATTAGCCAATCAGCTTGTGGTGTCCTCGGTTTCAAAACACCAACGCTCAGCTTGAGGGCTCTGTAACCAGTGGGCGGCGTCACGATGGCTATCTTTCCACTACGAGTATACTAGCATTTATTGCACACTCGAAATTCAAATCCTCTAATAAAAGGGCAGCTGCTAAATATGATGCCCTACATAGTAAACTAAGATTGATTCAGGACAGAAAAATGTGGTCACAAATTCCTACTAGATTCAGCTCGGCAAGTGTTTGAAGAGAGGAAAAAATCCTTGCAACAAATACACATGATGCATTATTGGTAAGAAACTGTAGACGCATTAGAAGCAGACTGGGAATGAGGGAAGTGCATGAACTTGTAATCAAAGTCCGGCTGACCAGGAGCTGAACCACGGATGATGTGGCACGTGCCCCAAACATTAGGCTGCTGTGGCGCCCAACCTTATAGTGTTACCAGGAGTGTCAAATTGCCATAATGGGATGCTTACATCTAAATATGCGCCCTAATCTGCTGTGCTTTGTGACATGTCGATCTTTGACATTTGCTAAAGCCAGTGATAATGACACAGGAGTTACTGATACTGCAGGGCAACTGAGCAACGCAGCCAGCCATGAACAAAATACTCATCCCAGGTTAACTGCAATTGATTATTTGCTCTGCATGTATCCATTTCAGTCTGCTCTCCACTGTGTCCTGCTGAGGTAGCTGTGTGGTTTCTGTGTATGTGTTCTGTGTGTCTGTGTCCACGGATGAGGACTATAACTATTCACCTACTGTCAATATGCTGGTTATCACCACTCAGTGCAAAAGGAAGCCAATAACAATAGCCTGAACCATCACCAGTCGCACTGAATGGTATTACTGAGATTGTCACTGTGGGAAGCAACTAAAGAATCCCTGCACATGTATTTTGGGGACAGGGGCAAGGCACCACCACTAGATGGCGTTCACAAACACAGTGGGAGTGTGTTGCATATCTTGGTGAGCATTAGTATTCTGAGGGCTGAGCCTATTAAGTAAAAGGCAATTATGAAGAAGGGAATGAGAGGAGAGGAAAACAGAGGAGAGGAGGATGCCCACAGAGCTGCAGCAGCAGTGTTAAAGACAGAGTGGAGGAGAGGATGGACAGAGAGACTGGCAAAGAGAACAGCCCTACAGCCAAATACTATCTTCTAACAAATGCACTGCTGTGAGCTATATGAATTCATTAAGCTCTCTAAAGGTGGAGTTAAGAGGATATAACCCCACAGAGTGTGATACAAAACCATGTAATGTGTGAGTTCTACTTAGTGTAGGGATGGTTTAAAATTAAGAATTAAAACATGCACATTTGTGTACCTGTAATTGCCCAGGTAGACTCCGTCAGGATTTAGCATGGGGACTATCTTGAAGATCACATGATCTCTCAGGATCTGAGCAACAGGGTGCTGGCTCACCAGGAAGTCAATCACACCTATGAAACACAGGCACACACACACACACACACACACACACGGAGGAAAATAGACTTGAAAAGAAAACCAAAGGCAGGCTGGCAGTTAATTGAGTTTTGAGAAACAAAAGGAGAAGGAAGGACAGCGAGGGGCATCATCAGAATCGAGGGAGGAATAGGAGACGTCAAGCCTAAATCGATACAAATGGAATGGAGCTGACGGCGCTGGAAAAAGAGACAGCACACGGTGGACTAAAAGCCAGCTCATCTGATCCATGATGATGCATATGCACACTGAGATAGATAGATAGATAGATAGATAGATAGATAGATAGATAGATAGATAGATAGATAGATAGATAGATAGATAGATAGATAGAGCACCTTTCCTTTTCAGTCCCATTACCTATAAACAAAGGAACCCAGAAGGAGCTAACTTGACCACTCTGAGCCGATGGAAAGGAGCAACAGAGCCATTAAATCCTGCTAAAAGACAATTTCCCAAAGGTTCCTAGTTTTTCAAGATGCTTTATTAGTTTTGAGTTACCAGAGCTCAGGAGCAAAGACACTGCAACACCACTGTATTTCAGGACTATAGTTTGAGTTGTTATATAGAAATATAGGCTCAGGTATCTCTTCTGTTAAGTTTCAAGCATATTATACTCAGGTGCAAGGTCAGAATTATAATTCATTTGTAAGTGTGAAAGGACTGACTGCTCATCCCTTTTCATTACGTATAGTTTCCAGACAATATCAGACATGTGTTATTATTGATCACATGTTGAGCTTTTTTTTGTATATTTTAGTACAATGAACTAGTCTGTTAATTAGTCTGGTTTAATGGTTTGTTTTGCCTCTATCCACAGCACAGGTAGCCTGTGTGCAGTCCAGCTCTGTCTGGAAGCATTTAGTGTTTTATGAAATGAAAAATACAACAAAAGGAGCAGACAAGACCATTGAGATGACAACAACAGCATTTCTCGTTTTCAACATTTGACATGTTTACGTTCCACCTTTATTTAAATGTTTACATTTTACACTGTGTCTCAACTTTTTTTGCAAATGTGATTGTGCTACATTTAACATGTTTGGAAAGAATTTTCCAGTTTGAAAAAGGCTAATGAGGTATAAGGTAATAATAATGTAATCTCAGCTGGAGACCAGACATTTTGGTACTTTTGATATTTGGTTTTCTGAGTCTTGTGATAATTTGGTAAACGGGCTCTTTAATAGCAATAAAAAGTTAAAAAAATTAAACAAACGAAAGATCTTTAAACAAGGATTTTGTGCCGTTACATCATCTGGAGAAACCACGGATTATAAAATAAATCTTCATTCTTTCATTTCATTTTCAGGGCGTGCAACGATGATTTTGAATTTTTGAAAAAGTGATGTAAAATATGAGACAACAGTAGCCATAAACATCCTGGTTACTAACAGCAAAATGCATACATACCGCATTGTGCAGTGCATGCTGAGATACGCTGCTGTGCACACAGGTGAGTGGTTCTGCATTTGAATCACATTAAAACTTTACCTTGACAAACAAACGAGGCGGGAGACTCTCCGGGGTGAACACGGGCGGTGAGAAAGACCAGCTTCTTCTCCCGTTCTGCACTCATGTGGTCTAAACAGGGGCAGTGAGAGGAGTTGGCGAGGAGGAGAAGAAAGGTAAAGACAGGGTACCAGAGGGAGAAAGAGGTGGTGCTGTTAATGCACAAAATTCTAGCAGACCTGTAGAGCAACTCCAAAAACTTATTCTCGGACACAAAATAACAATTGAGAGTTGGTATTAAACTTAGATATACAAGTAACCCATAAAAGTCCGGTGTGAGAGGTTGGGTCACAACACAGGCTGACCTCACAGTCTATTTTCAGCCAGATACACATGAATCAATCATCAAACCAACACACGCCACAGAATATTCAATAGATAAGGTGAATTATACATCTATAGGGGTCAGGCTCTGCTTGCAACAGGTGTGACCTGATAGAGGTCTTCTTTGAGTTAAGACTTCAGGCTTGCTAAGGAATTCTCTGTGGCTCGACGCTCCACACCTGCTCCTTGGAGATGGTGTTGCACAGGTGTGTTTGACTTTTCTTGAGCTTTTCCGCTTTACTGGTGTATTTTTGCATACACAAGGACCACTAAACCTTTTGAGGTTAAACATCAACATCATATTTCTTCATACCAGTGGTGTGAATGACTATATTCTAATCATCTCAAGCATGATTGCATTGCTAATATTGAAAACTAAGCAACAGAAAAGCTAAATAACATAAAAAAGCCAAACAGGATCTATTCATTCAAACCACAAAGGTTAAAGTTTTGCTGTTTTCTTGGCCCGTGTTTCTCTTCTAATCTGCTGTTGCTAATGGATGAAAGCGATTGCGTGCCTCATTGCGATACACAAACTTAATATCTTATCGATTCTTCCACCTCTTCTGCTGAGCACAGAAAATGCTAATTAGCAACAGGGTATGCACCTTTCCTTCTTTTTAATTCCAATTTAACCTCAGAGCAATGAGTGTGTGCTTCTCTGCGTGTGGGAGCACACGCGTGTCTGTCTGAGTAGTTTGGAGTCGTAAACAAAAAAAGCATTGTTCCATTTAAGCACTCTGCCTCTGATTTTATTTCGCTTTTTCCTCCCTCTGCCCTTCACAGAGACAAATGGCTTTGCCATTCAGGAGTCTCCGTGGAGCGGGGCAGGGCGTTTGTTGTAAATGTGAGTGCTTGCGGTTTCGCTGGCCGCTGGGTGCTCGGTGTCTGTGAAATTCCATCACTTACAAATTCTACTTTGGCCTCGACCCCGGGCCACCGTGTAGGCTCCAGATACAAGAGCACGGCCATCGCACACACTCAGATACACACACTCACTGTACAGTGCAAAGCTGCAATCAGAAAAGAGGAAAAAAGCAGCAAAGGCACACAGCCATTTTCCCTACAGTAAAACCAAGAACCCAGAAAGTTGTGAGCCAAACTGGAGGCAGCTGCCAAGGTCCCGACTGTCTGGGAATTCAACCATCATAGCCATGCTACATTTAGTCTCAGTGCTAGTGTGCCCTTGCTGCTTCATCAAAACAATCTCTTCCAGCAGGCTCCTGGAGCTTACAATGGATGTACTGTTTATCCCACATCGTTCTGTGAGTATCTGTGTGTATGCGTGTGTTTGCTCGTGTGTGTGTGAGACTATGTCTCCTCAGGGCTCTCACAAATGCTCCCCAAGTAGTTGTTGTGTTTATGTGTCTGTATCTCTGCATTCCTCTGTATCTGACTGTGCGCAGCCAAGCACTGTAGCACAAAATTAAGTCCCGCTATTCCATAGGCACACTGACACCCGCAGGGAACCTGGAGGATAAAAGCACCACAGCTAGGTTATACATAAAAGGAAATCGGGCCGAGGTGTGTGTCGCACGAAGGTAACACAAAGGTTAGGGTCAAGTTTCGCTTGAGTGTCGAGCATAGTTGTGCAGAAGCGTCTCCTGACCTCAAGGTGTCAGTAGAGATCAGCAGCCGGGTGGCTGTGGAGCGAGACTGGAAGAGCAGCTTGGAGGACACAAGGAAAAGAGAAAGAGAAAGAAAGGTAGCTTTCTCAAGGCGTCACAAATGATCTCATTCGCCTTCCTGGAAAAATCTTTTTGTTTGTCTTTGCTGACAGTTCTCAGGAATCGAAGTACAAACAGAGAACATTCCTTCACCAATGAATGCTTTTCCTCAAGAGTAGGAAACGTCAAACTAGCATCACTCTCACTTCAGTTGTTTGACAAGCCAAAATGGGTTTTTTGAAACTAATAGTTTTATTACAAAGCTGATATAAAAGAAATATAAATCATCAAATAATATATACACATGACAAGTTGGAAACAGCAGGTGATGTTATATTTTGCCATAACTCATTAACTTAAGGATTAATGAGTGCAAATATCTGTAAAAACTGACAGCTGATTGACCGATTAAGTAAACATTTCATAACTATTCTGGGTTGAATTCAAAATCATGTCCAAAAATGGTGATACTATATAAACACACGGATAGTTTTATCCTCTGTGTCTCATGTTGGCACTCACAGATCAGCCACATGCAGGGGGAAAAAAGAAGGGGTTTGCTAATTTGCCAAACCAAAATATACATAGCCATAGCAAATGATCACACAGTGCTGGAAATAAGAAACATAAGCATATGTTAGGATGAGACGGCTGGTGCGCCAAAGAGATGTTTCCATTATGCAGTGGTTAGAAATGAGTATGTCGGAGGGTTTGGACAAACCATTAGAGAGGCAAAGTTGAGATGATTTGGACATATGATGAAGGAAGACATGCAGGGGGTTGGTGTGACATAAGGTGGATGATTCTGTCCCCTAACAGGAGCAGCCCAAAGAAGAAGAAAAAGTAAACAATTATTTTACATATTATCTCACGAGTGGTTTTATTATTGTTATTACTATTGTTATTCACCCCAGCTGGTCGTGGCAGACGGCCGCCCCTCCCTGAGCCTGCTTCTGCTGCAGGCATCTTCCTGTTAAAAGGGAGTTTTTCCTTCCCACTGTTGCCAAGTACTTGTTCATAGTGGTTGGGGTTTCATCTCTGCTATATAGCGCCTTGACGTGACTGTTGCTTTGATTTGGCGCAATATAAATACAACTGAACTGGATTACATCAATTACCTGCAAATAGTTTAACCATAGTTATTTATTTGGCCTTTTTAATGCGTATATTTCTTTATATATACTATCTATTTAAGTGTATTAAATTTAGTATCATATTGACTCTACTTACTTATTATATAATTGTATTTGTACATCACTGTTGTGATTTATGTGAAGTGCTGTAACTGTAATCTACCAAAATACAGCACCTACATATGTTAGCGATCCATCAGGCGCCCTTTTTTGTGACGTAAATTCTTCATCCCGCCATGGAGACGTGGTAAAGTGCCTACACGTGAAAGGTTGTGTTTCTCAATTGCGAATCTCTTTAATTTTAACTTCATGGCTCCACTGGCCTGTCACAACAGCTCAGGACACGACTAAAAAAATCTAAGAATTAGGTGAGAACGAGAATGGAGGCGTACGATTCAGTGAGAGGGTGGCGGCTGAGCAGGGGGCGGAGGGGGAGTTGACAATGAGTGAGTGAAGGCAGCGGAGGCAAAATTTATGCCCACGCTACCAAATCAAAGTGCTCCCTCAGCATATTTCTCACCTGCCAAAGTCACGAGCCGCACTGAACTGCACATTACCGCTCATTCTCTCGCAGCTCGCCAGGAGGAAATAAAAAATTAAAGGATGTCAAACTATGATCAGCTCTGATAAATATGGAAATTACCAGCGAGAAGGAAAGTGCCAGTGAAAAACAACATAAATCTAATGGATTCTGAAGGTCAGCCCTGATTGTGCTGGTCAGCTCTTTCTGTGACAGCATGCTCGGGAACTTGGGGTTCAGTCTCATAAGTTGTGACATGATGTAATTAACTGAGATCTTCTTCATCATTCTTCTTCGGCGGGTACAAAGGAAGCCCCGTCAAGACCTTCTGGAAGACATGGCATATATTTAAATACATTTACCCTTTTTTAAGACTAAATTTGATTCAAGGAGATAGAGGTAGACTTAGCTTGCGTTTTAATATTATTGTTGTCCAAACTTTCTGACGTAAAAGGCACTAAACTGTATGACTATCCTCACTTTACTGGACCCTAAATAGCATCTTGGGTTTTATATTAAAGCAGATGAAATATGGAATATCTAAACACTTTGGCACACTGCAGGGAGGGACAATGTGCTCCTGCATATACTGCAGCCCTTTTCCATATACACAGTTTTTAAAAAAGCATATTATACACCAAGTCTCCAGACCAAGGCCTCCCTATTTCTCTGCCTCCCCCCCCCTAACTCTGCTCTGTGGATTTTACACTGTAATAAATTAGCCTCTCTTTGGTGAGATGGCAACAAGACACGCTTGACGCTCTGCTCGGTGTGTCACGTTGAGGATGGGCGCGAGCTGTAAATTGTCACTGGCGTTGAATTTATACAGAGCCTTGGGATGAGCTGCGGTGCTGTATACTGCCCAGCTGAGTGAGTCCCAACAAGCATCAAAGCTTTGTGCTTCTTCACCCCCACCCCACTCCACTCCACCTGCTGACACCACCCCTCTGCCACCTCAAGGACAACCGGAGAGACAGAGAGAGAGGAAGAAAAAGAAAAAACGGGGACAGAGAGAGATGGCGGTGTGTGCTGAAGAGCAGAGGGCTCTAAAGTGATAAGAGTTTTATGATGCTGTTTTCTTCCCCAGGAATTGACCAGGTCCGCGACTTAAGTTCTGTGTATGTGCATGTGGGCGTGTTTGCGTCTGTAGGTGCTCGAGAGCCTGTGGCGTGTCTCAGATTTATTCATCTCATATTATTGTGGGGAGGCAGGGGTACCGCCAAGGCCTCCCCACACATTAATAAAGCATCCCCTGTCGCTTCACACACCACACATTACACAGCTAAACTCTCAGAGAGGTGAGAAGGGGGGGGGGGGAGAGACGCCTAAAGGAGAAAAACAGTATGAACGTTACTAATTGTCATGAAAAAAAAAAGGAATCCTGGTGTTTTCTCTGAACAGACAAAGAAATGAAATCTACAGAGTGGAGGATATTTACACAGACAGGTGTTAGGACGGAAACACAGAGGACGACTGGAAAGATAAAAAGAGAAAGGACGGCGAGGGGGAGAGAGAAGCAAACAGACAAGAGGCGAAGAGGAAAACAAAGAGAAGCCAAAAACCAGCAAAACAAACACAAGAAACTTTACTCAGCTACTTTATAATTTGCTTAGCAAGTGCATAAGATCCTTGCATAAGGGCATCGCCTATAAACTGCTGCATAAAAACACATTCGCATTAATTCCTGATTGCCCAAGTTAGTTTACCAGTGTAGCTGGGCTGCAGCGATACGAAGCTATTTGTAATCTGTGAAAGCGCAAACTCCCAAATCCACGCTTACACTTAATGATGGCACTAAAGAAGAAATCAAAAGCAGAGAAGTTAAAGACAGAAAATATGACAAAGTCATGGTGCACTCTGACATCTTATGGGAGGGATCCTTGGCTGAAAAAGCCACCTAAAAACTGTTACAGTGGGATGTCAGGCTTTTTTACCTTAGCTGACATTTTCATGACTTAATGATCTGTAAACAAAGACAAAATACATCGTTCTTCACCCTCAGATCAAGAAAACTGCGGCCATAACGATAACAACAACTTGGATGAATTCCTAATTACTAAATGTGTCAAAAGTCGCCCGGCAGGTTCTTTGTCAGGGTTCGTCTCTACGGCTTCGTTGGCATTTTCCTGTAAATCAGTCCAAGTCTTGTACAGAAGAGCGGATCTGAAATTCTTTCGCAGCTGATTCATGTCACAACCGATATGATGGCTCTGAGTCAGAAGCTTGTGAAGAAGTCATAGCAAGAACTGAGTGGCGCAGCATTGAAAAAGTACATAATATCAATGTAACTCTGTTACTGCTTACTAGGTAGGGAGCCCTTCTTAGGGTTCATAATGGTTTGCTTTTCTTCCTCAAGCCTGAGCTGGAAGGGAGAAGCAAAAGCTTAGCTGCCTCTATAAAAGCTCAACTGTCCCACTGTCGTACATGTTATTTTGCTTTGTTATCTGAAAATTTACAATGGTGGGTCAAAATTTTTAATTGCTGCCTTTGGCTTTATTTATTGAGCTCACTGTTCAATTATGGGCTACGTCTTGTAAATTGTATTACTCAACATGACAGCGTAATTGCTGTTTGAAAGCCCTCAGTAAATTGGAGAAAAGTAATTTTGAATTGGACGGGGGGGACAGAAAGACAAAGGCAAGTGAGCCAAAGGTAAAAGGGGACACGAAGACATGTGGTATGATAGAGTATGTGCTGGATTAAACCGCCTCTACCTCTGAATACTCCCTTTACAAACTCATCCTGTCGTCTGCTCGTCTCTGCACTCGTTTCCCTCTCTGTTTCCTTCATCCTCTTGACCATCTTGGGTGTGTGTGAAGCTGACGATCGCAATCAAAAGCAGAGATGCATTGGTCAGAGGTGTGTGTGAATGTGTGTGTGTGCCTTTTACAGAGAGACAGCACGGGCCTCGGGAACGGTCAGTCCGACTGGCATCGCATCCAGACGGGAAAGGGGGAGGGACAAAGTGAAGGAGAGACAAGAAAATTGGGAGAGTCATAAAAGGGATGAAGGGTGGAGGGAGACAGAGTGGTGGCAGCAGAGGAAACCCTCGAGAAGACAGCATGTAAATACGCCAACGGCGGGCCTCTTAAGTGGAGATGAAGAGGCGGCAGGATAAAAAGCACTGAGCACTGTGTGATTATGGATCAATTTGCCGCAATCAAGCCCCCTTATGGCTGGTCCCTGTGAAATGGAGAGATTTCTGCTCTTCAAGGGCAGTCGTGATGACAGTGGAGGTCACAGACGATGGGAGTCACAGAGTGAGACACGCTGACGGGAGGAGACGAGCTTCAGAGGGGAAACGTGCTGTCCTAAACAAGGTGCTAGCCAGCCATCAGTATTCAAGCCTGAGCTGAAGGGCTTTCTAATTATGTTAACTGAGAGGTGGTGGTGAAATGCAGGCCTTTGGTCATCATTGACCATAGAGCAGAGAGCCACCAGTGTGAGCTCTGGTCGCATTCTGGCAACAAATGAGCACTCAAGTGGACGCTCTATGACTCTTCTATTATATGCACTGTAAAAATTTCTGGCAGCGTTTGGAGGTTTTAACGTGTGTGCCGTGTTGCACTGGAGATTTGATGGCATCTGTTGGCTTGAAATCTATTTGTTTATTCCAAATTCATGTCCTTTAAAACACAGGACATCCTTATTTTTAAATCCTGGGATAAAACAAACTCAGTTATCGGCCAGAAAGGGTGGAGAAAGCCTTCCTCGTGACCATTGTTTGCTTTCGCTTTGATCTATTTTACTCTTTGTCTGGTCTTCAGGGCCAACAACAGCGTGGTTTTCTCATGCCGTTTAGAAGCAGCCCGTATCTCTTTGCAGTCACACGCGGCTTTATGAAAGCCCCTAAGTGTTGAGCATGGGTGCGATAGACACTTGTCACAGAGGACAAGACAAAGATCCACTAAGAGAGAGACAAAGAGGGAGCTCTTTCATGTATCAAAAGCAATAGGCCCTTTTAGTGATAGGATATGGCCGTCTGGCACAAAGTCAGAGGCGGGACTGCTTAGGGTTTAAAGGCACTGGTTGCGGGCCTTTCTGAAACTCTGACTTCTCCTCTCTTGGCTTCAGAAAATGATGACAGGAGGAGAGGAACATAAAAAGGAGGGATGGCTGGTCTGTGCACGGCATGATACAGAATCAGAGGCAGCCAGTAATAGCCTTTTTTGAAGAATGCGCCACTGAACTTTAAGGGCCGTCTTGCTTGAAAGGACAAGTTACAAATAGGAAGAAAGGAGAGGGAGAAATGATTTCCCAGGGATATACCCCCTACTGCGCTGCCCTATCGCTGCACCGCAGTGTAAGAGTGTGTGTGTACTGTACACAACTGTGTATAGAGAATGCAACATACGACATGCAAGCCAACATGCAATACGTGCAATACATCTCTGCCTGCTTTCGAGCTCTAAAGAGACAACGAGGACAGAGTTTGTTCTTAAATGTCATTCGGGCCACTGTTGCTTTTAAGAGAAGCTGTTACTAAAACCGATCCGACAAGCATAACAGACAGGCAGTCAGATGTACAGACAGGACTGATGTGTAGTTCTTTATTACTCCGTCTCTTCGTACCTATCAATAATTTCTGAGCCACAACAATAGAGTCAGGCTGAGGTAAACAACCGTAGTGCATCCCAGCTTTAATAACTACCATAACACCTTCCAGCTATGTCTTTCATTCTTTTTGTCTTTTTCCTTCGCTTTCTTTTAGATTCTGTCTTCTTGTCTCTCATCTTTTTCTCCTCACGTCTCGACAGCAACACAAAGTTACTGTAAATCACTTTCACTCCTCTCCAACTTTGCTTACATACATACACAGCATGCAAATCACTCGCATTTCTTTTTTGTTTATGGAAAAAATATATACAGGCTTTGTGTGTGTGTGTGTGTGTGTGTGTGTGTGTGTGTGTGTGTGTGTGTGTGTGTGTGTGTGTGTGTGTGTGTGTGTGTGATCATGTGTGCATTGCGGCCATCAGCTCGGCTTGGCGGCAGCGACAATGTCATTCAGCAGTTTAGTAACAGGCCATTACCTTGTTAATACCAGTCTAATGGGCGGTCTGCTATTTTAAAAGCACAGCCATGTTTGTGCCATTAACAGCCACTTAGTGCTTGTCTCAAATCAACAGGCCATTGGGACACGCGAAAAACAATAACAAAATAACAGAGACAAAGAGATAATATGCCCTTTTTCTTTATTAAAACCATATTCTATCATAATTCGCATCACCAATTTAAACGACACGGTTGCAAAGATGAAAGGAAAGAGCACAAAGAGACTCCACTTTATGCAGCAAACGTCTAAGATTAAACCACTGTTTCTGCATATGATCATAATATTTAGATGCACTTTTATTTTGCCGCTACTGCTGCTCGGTTCTTTTAGGAGGCTAATATTTTAGCATATTAACACTGGAGTGGTTGTGTTGGAACATGAAAATACACAAACACACAGATTTAAAAGTAGTACCAGCTTGCAATTAGTCTTTTTAGTACTACCGCTGGGACTCCAAAAGCCAGATATTTGCAAACTGCATTCCATTTGTTCTTTTGCTTGGTTTGCATTTGAAAAGGCAAGTTTAACAAGAGTTTATCTTTCCCCAAATGCTTATGTGCCACCTTACTGCTGGTAGCCTGCCAACTTCACTCTGATGATCAGACTGTGAGTGACTGATGCTTGTAAAACAAAGTGTGTCACATGAGAGGTGCTGACAAGTGTCTTTTTGAGCGTTGGACAAGGCCTGCACAGATGTCCCCCCCCCCCCCAACTTCCAGCCTCTGTGCTAAGCTAATCTCTTTGTAGGGAGATCCTTAGCTATCTGTCTGTAATATTGCAGTAAATGTGCCATCTAACTCACCGAAAAAGTAAATAGGGGTAACTCTCCCACCCCACCATGCTGGAGATTTGCAGTCTATCCCAGAGGTTCACCCTGGACAGTCCGCCAGTCTGTCGCAGGGCTAACACACAGAGGCTGACAACCATCAATCCATTCTCTTCCACTTATCCTTCTCAGGGTCGTGGGGGAGCCTATCCCAGCTAGCATAGAGGCGAGAGGTGGGGTACACCCATAGAGAAAAACAAACATTCACATTCAGTTTAGTATCACCAGGTAACCTAACCCTCATGCATATTTGTGGGCTGTGGAAGGATGTGGGAGCATGCAAACTCTACACAGAAAGGCCCCAGACTGAATTTGAGGTGAGGTGACAGTGCTAAATACTCTACCACCATGCTCTAACCTAAACCTTACCCAAACATGACAGACATGGCCTATAAAAAAAATATCATGCCTTTAGTCTGCACCTTTATCCATGTAGATCTGAAAGGGGACTTGGTCTGTGACCACAGATACTGTCTTAAAAATGACTTTGGTGGATCAAAACCACAATAAAATGACGATAAGATAAAGTCAGTCTGCTATCCTTTTGTGACTGAATCAAATTGGCAATTAAATGCAATCTATGATAACTAATTACATTCAAAGTGCAGCGAGAATTGATCTGAAAGTCAAGTTCAGAAATTCCTCCACAAAAAGTGACGCAGTTGCTGCAGGACAGGTTTTAACTGACACAGGTGTTTGGCAGCTTTGCTGTTATATAAGCATCTAACCAGAATACAACCAGTTAGCAACCAGCTGAATTGAGTCCCCTAGTGCAAAGAGACATGTAGCATGAAAGCTATGGTTATTGGTGGAGAAATATATTCACTGAAAAAAATGTTCCTTTGAACCAACTTTTAAAAAATCAGTCTAATTTGTTACAGCTAAATTTATTAGTTTTACTAAGACTACAATTTTGATTTGACTGAAACTGTAAATTTGTATTTAAATTTTTTTTTCCAGAATCATAAATGTAAATTGAAACAAACTAACTGCTTTGGTAAATCCTGACTCTAATTTTGTTACCTGCAATTTTTTAAGTTCTTTCAACTTATACTTTTTAGTCAGTGTAATGAAATGCCATTTCTACTTATACGTAATTGAAAATTGGTTTATTATGTCCTCAACTTACTTAAAGCTTCCCAAAAATCTATGTTATTCCTTAAAATGTAATAAAACAAAAGCTGTGGTTTTACAAAAAAGCTGATTTCTTGAAGTTAAAATCAAGATTTTTTTCACAATCAACTTGTTAGAAATGAAGATAAATTCTCCTTTGAAGGACCAAATTTTTATGTTACCTTTTTTTTTAGCAACACAACAGTTGCGAAAGGCGAAAAGACAAACAAACCAGACAAAATTGAGCAAAATGATTCCCCATCCCAACCCCCACCAAACCCCTCTTTTTAAACAAAAATATGCCAAATTGAACAGCTCACCTTTAAATTGGTAATGTAACAGCCTTTAACATGAACAACATTTCTAACACCGTGTGTGCTCACTCATTGCTTCCTAAATAAAATGAAGATAACACACAGAACCCTTTGAACAATGGAGGGGAAAAAATCAGATGCTGTGGTTCTAATTTCTCTCAAGTCAAATTAAATCTGTTCCATCCCAATAAAATCTAACAGAAATTCTTTATACTTCTCTCGAGTGTTTCTGAATACAAACAAAAAAATGCAGTGTCCACATGTCTCTCTGGCTAATCCAATGCTTGACACTGAGACTACAGATTCTACGTGTCGTTGTTTTTGTTTCTATCTCCACGAACAGTTTCTACAGTGCATCAAAGGTGTGTTTAAGAGTATAGATCTGTCTGGAACTGTTCAGCGTATGTTCACTGCTGAAATGAGGTAATGGGAGACACAGGAATGTGAGTCACATGACACAATCACCTTTGACTTAAATATATTTACTTAAGGGCAAACTGTTTCTGTTGGTTTTTCTAGGGTAAGTGAGTTTTAAATTTAGGTAAAGTGAAAAAAACAGTTTCAAACCAGAAAACTGAACTTTCGATTGCGACAATATAAAATTTAAATTCAACTAAATGACGTTTAGACGTTTCACTTTTTTCAGTGTTGTTAATCTGTCTGCACTTATGAATTAGACCGCACTTATTCACAAACCTTTGGGTGATTCTCTTTTTGCGGCAACATTTTAGCTTCATAACTTTTGAAAAAAAAAAAGATTTATTTTTTTATAGATTTTTTTTATCATTTGTTTCAATACTGACATGTTTAACTATATGAAATCCATTATGGTCAAGCTCAGGGTTGGATAAAATAGTAATTACAGGTAGTTTTATGAAACATTGCCTCTGAATGTGTTCCACCCTGTTAGGGATGTTTACATATTGACCAGAGATAGCTAAACATATACATATTTGTGCATTTAATGTTCCTGACTTCTCAACATGGCACAACCATTTTCACAAGACTTAATCATTCTATTCGATTATTTTAAAAAACATTTTTCCAAACAGGATGGAATGGAACATAACAGGATGGAAAAGACTATAACAGGGTGGAAAATCAGTGTTTCCGATTTTAAAATATGAGTAAATATCTACGGTGCATCTTTGCTTGTTATTTATTTGTTCATTAAAAAGTACATCAGAATATAAACATTATGACACACCATAGTACCACATAAAAATTCCCCTCGTGCCCCTGCGGGCAAGACCCCAGCCTCTATGGATCTTGTGCTCAGAGCTTGTTCCTGTGCTGCCATGATTAGTGCCTCTGTGCTGCCTTTCAGTCCAGCTTTGTCCAGCCACTGGTAGGATTTCTGGATGTCAGCCACCTCCGCTATCTGGTACATCTCCACCTCCGCTGGTGGTACATACTGTGCAGAGGCCTATCCTCCATGATGGTTCCTCCACTTCCTCGTCATTCTTGGGTTTCTGCTGCCTGAGGTATTCACTGAGCAACATTTCTGTTGTCAGTTGGGGCCATCTTCCTGATGTATTTGTGGATGTTCGTTGTCTCATCCTGGACTGTGGTGCTGACACTCACTAGTTCCCAGCCTCCTTTCTTCCACTAAGCATACAGCCTCAGCGTGCTGGATTTGGGCTGAAACCCTCCATGCATGCTCAGGAGCTTCCTGGTCTTGATGTCAGTGGCTTCTGTCTCCTCCTTTGGCCAGCTCATTATCCAAGCAGTCTACCTGATCAAGAGCAGGGCATAGGTGTTGATAGCCCACATCTTGTTCTTACCGTTCAGTTGACTCCTCAGGACTTGCCTGACCCTCTGCAGGTACTTGGTGGTTGCTGTTTTCCTAGCAGCCTCTTAATGGTTCCCATTTGCCTGTGGGATCCCCAGGTACTGGTAGCTGTCCTCTGTGTCTGCATTGTTGCCTTCTGGTAGTTCGATCCCCTCAGTTCTGACTATCTTCCCTCTCTTTGTTATTAATTAATGATAACAATAATAATTATTGCTCTCTCTTTAGATTTTCCACCCTGATAGGTGTGCCCCCAAAATTCCACGCTGTCGGGTTCCACCCTGTTAGGGAACAGGGTGGAACCCGACAGCGTAGAATTTTTTTTTAGCTAATCTAGCTGTAGCTCTTTAGCTGGTCAACATTTAGCCAGCTAAGCTTCAATAAATTAACACACCTTTAATAACTAAATCCAATATGTTTTAAAAAATATTCTACTTAATTAACATTTTCCTTAATTGGCCTTAACAGGGTGAAAACTTGAGGTTGACACATACAGGTGTAGCATGTTTAAGATGAAAAAAAGTAAAGTGAAAGTGACAGTTAAAGCTTACCTCATTTTCCACAGTTGAATTCCCTCCAAAAACAAATGATGCCACTTCCTGTAAATGGCTTTTATGGAATTGTAGTTTTTTTTAAGGCAATGAAGCACATTCTAACATGGTGGAAAATTACTACTAAGTACAGTATGAAAAAGTAAATAAGTAAGTTTTATCAGATTCAACTGCATAATAAAATAAAGCTTAGTATAGTCTATCAAATATATATATGTATATATATATATATAATTTTGTGCCATATACTTCTGGAGGAAGTTGATTACTATGGAAGCCTGTTTCTGCCACTAAAAAAAACAAAAAAAAACAAGTATCCATAACTCGAAATTTTGAGTTATTTTCTTGAAATTTTGACTTATTAACTGGAAATTTGGAGAAATCTGTGCATCCATGACTGGATGTAATACCGGTAGCTTAGCTATAGCATTTATACCTGAGGGCCTCAGCTTCAGGGTAACAAGAAAATGACGTCATTCACGTAGATTGGCACCGCTAACTCAAAATTTCGAGTTACTTTTCTCATAATTTTGAGTTAATAAGTCGAAATTTCGAGTTAACAAGTTGAAATTTTGAGAAAAGAAGTCGAAATTTCAAGAAAATAACTCGAAATTTCGAGTTACGGATCCTTTTTTTTTCCCTTCAGTGGCGGAAACGGGCTTCCATAGATAAAGGCACTGTGGGACACATGTGTCACCAAAAAGGTATGTAAAATAAGAAAAATAATATTTGAAATGCATTTCATTTGTGTTTAAATAATGGCAAACACTTAAACACATGATTTAATTACTTTGTTGTAAATATTTGGCACATTTTAGAAAAAATCAGGGTAAGTGAATTATGTGGACATGAAATGTTGCCGCAAAAAGGGAATCACCCCTTTGTAAATCTGTCTGTCAATTTTTCTTTCCACCGAACTACACCCACCAAAGGAAGTGTTTATCTAGCTAACAATAAAGCAGATATTTCCAGTAATTCAAGGGGAAAATAGCACTATGTAAAAACATTCATATATGTATATATATATGTATATATATATGTGTATATATATATATATATATATATATATATATATATATAACATTAGTTGATCATTTTCCTAAATCCCTCGTTTTGCACAGTGTTGATATATCTTTGGTCAGGTGATAAGTAATAGCCTCCGTAATTTCTTTGTGCCTGCGGGAGTTCGACGTGTATAGGGAAGCGCTGTATAAGGTTCCCGTTATTGATGTTTGGGTGGTTGACCGGGACGAATTTTCTCCTGTCACTTTCTCGTCATCCCTGACGTGCTCTCCGTTGTTTTTTCCCTGCCAATTTGAGCATCACGGCACAGCTTCTGTATCACGTGGTATAAGGCTCCGCCCTTGTCATTTGTTGAGCAGGAAGAGTGAGCGCTTGTTTTCATGCAGATTACGTCCCGGATCAAAAATCGTCGTCGTCTTTTTTTTTTTTTTTTTTAAATCGTTGTCATTTGGAAATGAGATCGCACATAAGTATGAATCGAGATCGCGATTTTCTAACGATTAATCGTGCAGCCCTAGTTCACGCCTACTGGCTGAAGAAGCTGACTGCACTCCACGAGCGTCTGGCAGCACAAATGAACCAGCTGCTAGTTAACGAGAGACACCCGGAATGGCTAACCGAAGGTCAGACGGTCCTGATCCCCAAGGACCCCAAGAAGGGACCGGTCGCATCCAACTACCGACGAATAACCTGCCTCAGTACTACATGGAAGCTCCTGTCAGGCATCATATCGGCTAAGATGAACATGAGCGGGGCACAGAAAGGGATTGGCAAGAATACCAGAGGCGCAAAACACCAGCTACTGGTAGACAGAACAGTCAGCCGAGACTGCAAGACCAGACTGACCAGCCTGGATTGATTACAAGAAGGCCTATGACTCAATGCCCCACAGCTGGATACTGGAATGCCTAGAATTGTACAAGATCAACAGGACCCTAAGAGCCTTCATCAGGAACTCAATGGGGATGTGGCGTACAACACTAGAGGCCAAGTCCAAGCCCATAGCACAAGTCACCATCAAGTGCGGGATCTACCAAGGAGATGCTCTGTCCCCACTGCTGTTCTGCATAGGCCTGAACCCCCTCAGTGAGATCATTAACAAGACTGGCTACGGATACCGACTACGAAACGGAGCGGTTGTCAGCCACCTCCTGTACATGGATGACATCAAGCTGTATGCCAAGAGTGAACGAGACATCGATTCACTGATACACACTACCAGGCTATACAGCAATGACATTGGAATGTCGTTCGGACTGGAGAAGTGTAGTCGGATGGTAACAAAGAGAGGGAAGGTAGTCAGAACTGAGGGGATTGAACTACCAGAAGGCAACATTGCAGACATAGAGGACAGTTACAAGTACCTGGGGATCCCGCAGGCAAATGGGAACCATGAAGAGGCCACTAGGAAAGCTGCAACCACCAAGTACCTGCAGAGGGTCAGGCAAGTCCTGAGGAGTCAGCTGAACGGTAAGAACAAGATCCGGGCCATCAACACCTACGCCCTGCCCGTGATCAGGTACCCTGCTGGGGTAATAGGCTGGCCAAAGGAGGAGATAGAAGCCACTGACATAAAGACAAGAAAGCTCCTGACCATGCATGGAGGGTTTCACCCCAAGTCCAGCACCCTGAGGCTGTACGCTAAGCGGAAGGAAGGGGGCCGGGGACTGGTGAGTGTCAGCACCACAGTCCAGGATGAGACAAGAAACATCCACGAATACATCAGGAAGATGGCCCCAACTGACAGCGTGCTCAGTGAATACCTCAGGCAGCAGAAACCCAAGAAAGAGGAGGAAGGCGAGGAACCATCATGGAAGGACAGGGCCCTGCACGGTATGTACCACCGGCAGATAAAGGAGGTGGCTGATATCCAGAAATCCTACCAGTGGCTGGACAAAGCTGGACTGAAAGACAGCACAGAGGCACTAATCATGGCAGCACAGGAACAAGCTCTGAGTACAAGATCCATAGAGGCTGGGGTCTATCACACCAGGCAAGACCCCAGGTGCAGGCTGTGTAAAGATGCCCCAGAAACAATCCAGCACTTAACAGCAGGGTGCAAGATGCTAGCAGGCAAGGCATACATGGAACGCCATAACCAAGTGGCCGGCATAGTGTACAGGAACATCTGTGCCGAGTATAACCTGGAAGTCCCGAGGTCAAAATGGGAGATGCCCCCAAGGGTGATGGAGAATGACCGGGCTAAGATCCTGTGGGACTTCCAGATACAGACGGACAAAATGGTGGTGGCTAACCAACCGGACATAGTGGTGGTAGACAAACAGAAGAAGATGGCTGTAGTGATCGATGTAGCGGTTCCGAATGACAGCAATATCAGGAAGAAGGAACACGAGAAGCTGGAGAAATACCAAGGGCTCAGAGAAGAGCTCGAGAGGATGTGGAGGGTGAAGGTAACGGTGGTCCCCGTGGTAATCGGAGCACTAGGTGCGGTGACTCCCAAGCTAGGCGAGTGGCTCCAGCAGATCCCGGGAACAACATCGGAGATCTCTGTCCAGAAGAGCGCACTCCTGGGAACAGCTAAGATACTGCGCAGGACCCTCAAGCTCCCAGGCCTCTGGTAGAGGACCCGAGCTTGAAGGATAAACCGCCCGCAGGGGCGAGATGGGTGTTTTTATATATGTATATATATATTTTTTTACTAATACTATATCTATTTATACATATATATATATACATATGTGTGTGTGTGTGTGTGTGTGTGTGTGTGTGTGTGTGTGTGTGTGTGTGTGTGTGATTCTTGGGCTCGCTGTCCCTTTAAACCAAGCGTTCATTTTAAAATTTAATGATTTGCATTGTGGGAGTTGTTTTTTTGTCCACATGAGAGAGGCAGCTCCCCGGGGTTTGACTTAGTAAAAAGATTTATGTCCCCACAACATGAGTAACACACACACACACACGTAAAAATAAAAAAGAGAGCAAAAATAAATATGTTCCGTTTGTTCCCAACAGCAGTATTTTGTTTCCGTTTGTACACTTTCTGGCATTTTTTATCCTTGACAGTTAGTTTTGTGTTCCATTTTAACAGCTGCAGTCTGCTCTTCTTAGTTGGCTGAACTCCTCTCATATAAAAAACAAACTGTGTGGCATGCACTCTGCTGCACTGGTTTAAACAGCGAGCTGTCCACACAGACAAACGGGCTATTGTTACATCTGCAGCTTGTAAAGACAGCTTGGATGGCAAAGGCACCAAAACACTGGAGAAAAAGCAGTTTACTCAGAGTTTGCTCAGTTTAAACTGTAATCTATGTTTTTTTTGTTTGTTTTTTTAAGTGCATTTTTACTATTTATGAATGCCGCTGCCCCAAACAATCTGAAGGTAAAGTGTAAAACAAGATATACTTCATTGTAAAAAGAAAAAAGCATAAAATATAAATCAATATGAGTAAATATTGCTTGATATATAATAATAATCGCATTTTTCCAACCGAGGTATTTAAATAAAAACAGCAAACTTGCCAAACTATAGCCTGCAGGCTTTTCTAATTACATTTTAACATCTCAAAGAGAATCATCTTTCTATCAGAATCAGTAGCTTCTCTCTGAAGTCTTAGAGGAAGTTCTGGGCAAGAAGTCTCGCAACGGAGGCACAGTCCATTTCGGCGCATCAATCGGTTACACAGACTTTGAACTCGGTTGTGGGTATGCTCAGCTCTTTAGTGATTTCCAAAGCTTTCAGCTGAATATCAGCTCCAGTTAGAGGCATTTCTTCATTCCGCTTTTCAGGCAGATACTCGCACGCGCTCCTGTCAGCCTCTTGAAAGCGGCCCGTTTTTGGATGTTGGAAAGATTTTGCATGAATCTTTAACATTTTTAAAGCTGTCGTTTGGGATTTGCCATCTTGCCAGTTGTTTGATGAGTCTGGCTCATTGATCGCTGTGATCCTGATTTGGCATCAACATTCCCACTGGTTGCCCTTAGCACAAATTACTTTAAAAGCCACTGTTGTTTAATGAAAAGGAGGGGAGAAAAATCAATGTGGTGCGATGGCATGTCTGTCACTCCAGTAGCTGCCAAATGAATTGAGCACGCTATCTGCTGCTGCCTTTAACGTGTAATAACGTTAAAGTTTTTCCAAAAATGTGACACTTGTTCAAACATAATCTGATGGAGTCTGATGCTGATGCAGGAAAATGTGGTCAGAGTCTCATATGAGAATATTCGTGATCGTGAATCCCTGCTGACAGGATAAAGATGCGCAATGGATCATTTTTAGGCTTAGCAAAATCTTTAAAAGAAAATATGATCCAAGCTGGACCGAGTGTGTTCCAATCCAGGTCAGGAGGGGTCTGGAAAGGTGTGAGGTTCCATTATGCACCATTTACTACTCCTACAATTACACATAAGGGTGAAAAAAAATCCTTTATTCATTTGCTTTCCTTTAATTACAAATGGATAAAGAATGCATTCAGCCTCCTCCATTAATGCGGGAATCCAGTCCATAGATAAACAATTTGAAACAGAATAATCAAAACAACATGATTGTACAGTAGTAACCAATTTCTTTCCCAGCTGAATATATTAGCATACTTGAATTACACTGATGGTAAACTCTGCATTCTAGTCCAAATATCAGCATAGTAAAAATAAAAGAACAGATTTAATTTTATCCACAGGGCAAACTGACAAGTTTTGGTTTTGTTTGTAGGATTTAGAAAAAAAAATCTAACAGTTATCCATTTCACTAATCTCTCTGTAAGTTAACTTGAAAGGATTTAAACGCAGCGTATCACCTGCTGTTAATACAACTCCCCGATAAAGCTGACATCAAATGTCTCAGATAACATCGCTGCTTATCTCTGGAAATTAAATGTCTTACAGAATGTCTTAAAAAAAATGGGACTGTTGTGTAACTGCCGAAAGGGTAAAAAAAAAAAGCTGCTGCGGTGAAACCGAATAGTGGAAGTGAATTTTTTCAATGAAACCCGCGACACACGTGTGCAGCTCAGAGCAGCTGCGTGGCCGCCTTCACACCCACGGCGAAAAACCAAACTTGCACATGTGAAATGAAACCAGCTGAAACTGTAACTGCGCTCCTGACGCCCGTTTGCGTCTTTCTCCTCCCACTCCCGATTGGCTCGCCTGACGCAATAACTGCGTGACGGTCGGTGTAGAGTTAACGAGGTTGCCATGACAACGTGCAGGGCTGCGTTGGGATGGATGCGTGTGTTTGCGTGCGTGCGTGTGTGTGTACTTTGTTTGAAGTGGCAGGCCTTTTCAGCAGCTTTGATCAGGGAAATGTTTGTAGTGGGGGCAAACCTGAAGAACAAACAGGACTTCAGAGAGATCAGCGATCTGTGCAACGCTCACACGTGCGTACGCACGCACACACAGACACGAGCTGAGAAGAAGAAGAAGTCAGCTTTGTGAATAAAATCAGAAGCACACAGACAGCTCCTCTGCTGAAAATCTTTCCCGCTGACTCCTGTGACGGGATACGAGAAGTAGCCGTAACTTCAGGCTGACTTTCCTTTCCTGTTCTTTCCCTCTCCTTCACACCCTCGTGGCTGAAGTTTTTCAAGAAACACACCCAGAAGAAGTGATCTAGAGCACAATCTGTGCACGTGTGTGCTTTTGCCACCCCTGCAGGGCCAGTATAAATCAGTATCGAGGAGAAGCCAGGTGAGTGCTTTAGCAGCCAAGGTGTCATACATGGGCCCCGCGCTCTTCTATCACGCTATACTGATCAGTAGCATGTGTGCCCGTATGTCAGCTAACTGCATGTGTGTCTACGCATGAGAGGACGAGTCAAACAGGCGAGCCAGGAGCTGTGATTCAGACAAATACGCCGCGCTGCTCCCGACCCCTGCCCAGATGGACAGCACTGTAGCTATTCTCAGAGCCACAAGCACATTACTCAGTCCCCAAGGTAGGAGGATAAGTCATCCGCTAAGGTCGCAGGAGGCGTTATGTCTCTCACCGCAAGTAGTTCAGAGTTTGAAGAATGGAGCTACAAGGCCGAAACAGCAGCTCCACAATCAGAATGATAAAACGTGGCAACGCGGTGAAGAAATCCATAAAATAATCTCCCTCTGATGGGTCTGTCCGAGGCATCACACGCCAGACAAAGATGGATACTGTGCTATATTTTACTAACAGTACAAACTGTGTACTGTTTGAGAGAACATTTATTGAAAAAAACAACCTTATTGTCCCCCTGGAGATGAAAGGGTATTTCTTCTGATATGACTTTTACAAACATTTTTCAATCTTTAGGTTGTAACTTTTCTTTTTTTAGATGAAACAATTAACTAGTTTTTACACATTTTTTGATTAGAATGGTTTAACCCTTACTGTATATTAGCAGTAGATACAGATTTCTGCAATTTCTCTTATGTAGTATTTAAAAGTAAAAATTCACTACAAGTAACGTACATAGTAAAAAAGAATATAGTTAAACAGGTATTGGGACAGTAAGAGTCTACAGTAAGCTACAGTAAGCCACAGCTTGTGGCTCTTTGAAGATGTGCTAAACTTTCCTTCTTGGTAAACCTTACAGGTAAGGCTGGATCAGGTGACCTTGAACCACACCCTAGTTATGCTGTTATAGACTCATGTGATGCCCTCATCACTTCTTCTCCACTCATCTCCTTTCACAATTTTATATACCACTACAGCATGTCATCAGATCTCTGTCTCCTGTCTCCCTGTGCCCTCTTTTCTCTTTCTCTTGATCCCCCCAATCCATCACCCCTCCCTAAGCCTGGTTGGTTTCTTCTTGTTAAAAGGGAGTTTTTCCTTCCCACTGTCGCTGAGTGCTTGCTCATAGAGAGGTGTTGCTTGATTGTTGGGGTTTTCTCCAGATCACTGCAGGATCTTTACTCCACAGTGTGCCTTGAGGTAACTTGTTGTGAACGGCTACTATATAAATAAACCTGAATTGAATAGAGTCGAGTTGAACTAAGTGGCACACAATGGCAATGCAAACAAATTCAGCAGTTAGCATTAAACATGGAAGTGCTGTTAGCTTTGTCTGAACTTCATCATAAACTTGAGTTGGTGATTGATAAAAAGCTAAAAGTTCACCTGGATCAAAGCCTTTAATGGGAAATCACTCAAAACTTTTTGAGATATTTTTTGTGAACCTTTTGCTGGTGCTTGAGGAAAAAAATCAGGGGATCACCAAAACTGGTAAAGTTCATTGGCTGGCCACAGTGTTGTCAGAATAAAATGTCTTGGCACTCTAATGAAGAGCTGTTGAACTATTTTGGTCTGATCTAAAGTGGTGGACTGACCGCTGTGTGACATTGCCATCCCTCGAGCAATGCTGCTAGAAAGTTGAAAAAAAAATGTAAAGGGCATCGGTACAGTAAACCCTTCATCTCTGAAATAGGTGAGGATAAAATAAATCCACTTTGTGTGGAAATAAGTCAATTTTAATTTAAAACATACATAAATATTAGCTCTAACATCATCAACAACAACAAAGATGAGTAAAACATGTGGACCCATCTGCTTTTTCCCCATTACTCATGGAGGCTGAGTGAGGTCAAGAAAGCGAGTCAGGTGGCCCAATCGCACCCCGAGAAGCGGATCCTAAAGGGAGCGGGCTGGAAAATGGTGATGCAATATTAATTGGTGATGGTGCGTGCCAGGCTGTGCAGGGTTGTCTGGGGTTTGTCTCCCCGAGGAAAGGCTGTCAGGAGCCAAGAAAGACAGGCGGGATGAGTCCCTGACCTTGTCTGTCAGCTGGTGGAAGAGAAGAGTGCTGGGAAAGGAGACCCCCAGTCCCACTGACACTCAGATCAACACTCTGCCAGTCTACGGCAAGCCTGCTGGGACACACCCCAGCGACCAGACAGACAGAATGACACAGTGAGCAAGACAGAGAGAATGAATGTAATCTCTCTGTTTGAATAAAACTTTATGACGCTGTCCAATTGTACGGCATGATACTTTGTACTTGGAAAAGGTTACTGATTACTTTTTAACAGTTCACCCACCCCCGATGCAGACGCATGGGAAACACAATGCACTAAACGAGAAGAAGAAAACAAACCGTTAAAGACAAGAAACAAGTCTGCATTTATTATTTTACACTAAAGCAACAAGCGGTATCTTCCTTTCATGGGTTTTTGATAGCAGTGATGATGGAGGGAGCAAACAAGGCAACACAAACATATGGGGACACACAAACACTGGACACGTCAGCTCAAATTAACCCTCTCCCGTCTGTATGTTTGTATTTCTGTCACACTTCCTGTCACTAGCAGGATCTCGACTACAGTAGGAACAGAACAGGATGCCGGATTAAATCATTCTGTACCTGAAAAACTTTAATTTTTTTCCACTTTGCACTTTTAATTTTTGTTTTTGATTTTATAATCCCCTGTGAGAAAAAAAGATCTAGTGGGTTGATTTATCAGTGACACAGACTTCCTGTTTAGGTTATCCAACAGTGCATCACGCTGACAGTGTCACTGAGCTGCCCTGTCTTACACCCGAGCATCTTCCAGAGAGCTTGTCTAAGTTTATCTGCTCTGTGGGCAGCGGCAAACTCACCGCTGCTGCTGAAAGGTTAACAAGTCAGTGAATGCAAAAGAGAGAAACCTATCACAGAAGCCGAAGATCTTCCAAGTGCGCCACTTGAGTACCACGCAGCATCTGCCAATACATTGCCAGTAGAGAGATGACATATAGACGCTTACATCCCATTGCTGCCACTTTAACCCACAATTAAATTTTGCGCCTGGTTTCGGTAACATCAGCTGCACAGTTCTTCAATCCTGAAGCAGAGGTTTGTTGATGTGTGTGCCAAAGACAGAGTGAAACATCACGCCGTAATGCTATTTCCTTGAGTCTGACAAATGAGGCCCTGACTGCGCTCGGTACTTGGCAGTTTCCTATGAAAGAATGCATCAATCCAATTGGCTTTCCTGCCCCGCCTGTCACAGCCACACATTTTCCCTCCACTTGTGGCATGTGCACGCTCGTGTACAGAGAAGAGACATAAAAACAGGAATTACATGTCACAGCTACGCCACCTCTCACAGTTCCTATCCTGTGTTCTTCACTAGTCTTTTCTAATCCATCCCCAACACCTCGCGCTGGATCCCCGCCTCTCCTTTTCCCTCCGCCTGTCTTCCCCTCCTGCTTTCCCGCTTCACCCCCCCATCTGAGATCAACACCTAGCTGTGTGCAGGTGCAAGGCTGCTGGCAAACTGTCAGCTTGAGTCTCCTTTACTTAAACACACACACACATATATGCACACACAGACACACACACAGCTTGGCTTCCACACAGGCGCTTCCCACTCTGTGAATTGGTCTCCACACAGAGAGCTAGATTACACTTTCACTGTCAACACATAAAGGAAGAATAACAGCAAGTGTGCTAAAGGTTGGAAAACACTGGCTGGAGATACAGAAGGAAAATTTCACAGAGAAAGAAAAAAAAAGGAGAAAATTGATTATATCAGGGTGAAACTTTAAAAAGCACTGCAACTGCAAAAAAGAGCGTTTTAAAATCTTCATGCATTCATGTGCTTCAGCCACACTGATATTATCTTTAGTGCAGATACATACATATACATACAGTCACAAAAACAGAGGGTAGTATTTACCTTCATCCCGTCAAATTTTACTTCTTCATGATTGTTTTCTATTGATTTTTTTAAAAAAAATTAATGAAGTTGAATTAATGCTAAAAAAGACAGCAGAGACAGTACAAAAATACTTTTACAAACCTATTTTACAATCAATTGAATATATAAAATTTTTATCATCGATTTTTATTTAGGAATTTCTGAGCAGATTCCACTTTGCATTTTGACTTAATGTGCGCCACTAGATTCATTAAACAGATGTAGTTACTTCTAACTTAAAGATGAAGTGAGACAAAAGACTGCAATGAGCTCATAAAATGCAACATGTTGCTATAAGTTCATTTATTGTATAACATAAATAAGTTACATAAGGAGCTTTGTGTACCGTACACCAGCCTTAACATAAAAAATGTACTTAAGCATTCATGCCTCAATAATAATAATAGTAGAAAAGCAGCCATTTGCTGTATAACGAGAGCCTTTACTTTTGATAGTTATTACCTTTGTACTCATAATTAGTCAGTTTTACTGGTGATATTCTTTTAATGTAGAGCGTTTATTTCTATGACACCGCTTAAGCAAAGGATCTGAATACTTACCAATGAGAAGTTTTTCTTGTATTTTTCAGAAAAACATTGTTTGAGGATTCATAAAGGCACCATTACAACTTCATTTTGTGGCTGTTATAAATATACTGTACTAAATCTGAATGAAATTACTGTTAAACTCTGAGAAAAATGAACTGATTATATAAAGTGTATAATTTTATTTGATCAAATCATATTATAAACTTACGCTGCCAAATATTATTCTTACTCTTATCATGTATTCTTTATTTTTTGAGCCTGTGTCTTGATTGTTCTTGTTAGCTTCAGGTACCTGCGGATCAAACAATGAGAACAGACTCCATAGATAAGATTTAAATGATTACATCAACAGTAATGACTCAATATTAAACTTAAAGAACGAAGGTATTTTAATATAACTTTATTATACTGATTTGAAAAGCAGTTAGGTTTGATAAATGATTTCCTGTGTAGCACTAACAGACACGCGCTGATCCGTGCACACTCTTGCGTAAACTGTGCGGTGACCTCCAGAGCTGTGAACATGGAGTCAGTGTCAGCCTGCGTGGCCTAGGGTCATCTGACAGCTCTAAACAAGACTCTCATTAACACTAGGCCATTAAAAGCACCTGCTGGCAGGGCGTTTGCGCTTGTCTGCGTGGTGTGTGTTTGTAATTCATAGCCACGAATTTGGGGTTGACGGTGAGCAGAGAAGACAAGTGTCAGTTTGTTCTTCAGCCACATATCCCATCAGACAGCAGCGCTGCACAAAGCACCGATGTGAGATGTTAGAGACTGATGGACGAGTGGAGACATTTTACAGCAGCAGCGACGGTTGTTTAATCCATCTGCAGGAGTTATGTGGTGATGTTGCTAAAGCAGAGCCTGAACTTCTTCTACTTTTGCCATTACAGACATAAATAAAAGCTTCTTTGCCATCGAGGGGCTTTTAGGGCGTGCAGGTGGTAAAGAGGGCACACTTAAATTTATTGTCCGGAAACAAGAGACCAACAATACTGTTGCTTCTAATGAAAATAACACATTTAATAATAATTAGACATAATAATCCATATTTATTATTAAAGTTGAGGGATTATCTTTTTATCACAACAAGTTTTTGTTTCAGAAATTGGTCGATAATATTGCTTAAATGGGGCTTTTGTACACTGAGCACTCGCAGCATGTGTATTTCACCTTTATTAAAGTGATAGAATGTGTTTTCTTTTGACAGATTAGATAAGGTGAGGCACAGCCTGAAATACACCAAAACAGAATACCCACCTCAACCACAGCCTGTTTAACCTGCTACCATCTGGCAAGCAGTACCACCAGACTTCCAAACAGTTTCTTTCCTCAGGCTGTGAGACTACTGAACTCATCCTCCACACTTTGCTATGAATAATAGCTTCATTCTATGACTAAATTACATATTCATCCATATATAATTATTTTTTAAAGTAGCATAAAGGGAGTATGCTACACAACCGTAGGCGTGATGAGAATAGAAATTAATCATAACTGTCACATGTGTTTATTTTCACTTTCATTTTTTTCACTTCCAATGTTCATCGATACTAACGCGTTTGGTTAAGCATGTATGCGTGTTTGCATGACGGAGTGCACAGAGTGCATTTGCTGCGAGTGTGCTTCCGTGTGCATGTGTGCCAGGGTTCGCTAGAGATGCTATAATTTATCCCACCTAATTAATTATAGTCCAGCACTGAGAAGAGTTATACTTGTCGCTCAATCGGCTCCTCATTCAGTCAGACAACAGGAGGAAAGACCCAGATAAACTCCTGGAGCCTGAAAAGACCACAGCTTTCTTTTCTTTTTCTTTTTTTGAAGTCTCCTTCTCTTCTCTTCTCTTCTCTTCTCTTCTCGGGCTGATTCGTCGTGCCTGTTTAGTCGGCTTCACATTACCATTTAAATAAAGAGGCTAGCTAAATGACCACTGGTAGAACATAAAAAGAGAAAATAAATTGTTTTTCTTTCTCACTTTATTCTTTTCTCTTTCTAGCTCAAGCTCCTCATCATTTTTAATTTGTTTGGTCTGGGGGGTATGCTTGATAAAAAAAATATGCAGAAGAATCCAAATGCAAAATGAAGCATTCATCTTTGATTACAAGGCAAATCTAATCTCTTTTAATGGATAACAATGACTCACAAAGCTAAGCAGACTTGAAATGACTCAGGTATGTTAATTTCTTGAGGAGAATTGATTATAATAATCTGAATCAACAACAAATAAGAAAATGGCACGAATAACCACCGGGCATTAAGTTTGCTTCAAAAAAAAAGACCTTACGATGAAAAGGGATAATGTCAAATGATACACAAAGTGCAACAGAGGGGGGGAAAAGACCTCTGGGGTCCATACTGTATGTGGAAGTTATCTCGTAGCAGTTATCAGATCGTTTTTAGAGCCACTAGTTTAAAGGATATGTGTAATATCTGCACCGATTTAAGCACAACTTTAAAAACATTAACACAACCCTAAGCCTTTGAAGTTTTTTTTTTTTTTTAACTTTTTGCTCGTTTACTCTTTTAAAAGTAGAAACTAATACAAATACGCTGTTATACTAACTTTACCGATCGTTTTAACACATATGACTCACTTTTTGTGCTTTTCCGCTCAATTTTGCGCATCTGTAGCTGCCGAGACAAGTGTAGTTTGATCTGTAGCTTGCATGAGAGAAAACATGCTCTTGACATCCAACACCCATCATCAAGGAGGTGAGCAGATTGTATTGGACACAGATTGATTGCCCTTGAAATCCAGCAAAATTGCTTAGCTTGTAACAAGTTTTATTTACTACATTAAATTATCATTAAAATGCTATTAGCGCAATTAGTTGATTTCCATTATGAACAACACATCTATGGTGAGAGAGGCACAAAGTGGTGGGTGGGTCGGTGGGTGGGTGCGGAGGGGTTATGGTAGGGACTCGTGTAAGGAGGGCAGTGGAGGAAAGCGGGAGGCGAGACGAGAGGAGGGAGGAGAAATGAAGAGAGGATACACGAGACGAGAGGTGAGGTGAGACAGGAAGGATGGAGGCGACGAGAGAGCAGTGGGAGATGAATATTAAGCAGCCGTAGTGATTAGGGTGGTGCTGCAGAGTGGCACTGTGACAGTGACATTGTCTGCCATTGGCAGCCTCTGCCATGGCGATTCACTGGAACCTGCTTCATTTGGGCCATAATTAGCTTAACTGTTCAGAGAGTGAAAAATTCATCATCGCTTTGAATCTTGTTAATTGGGAGAGCCATCTGCATTAATAGAGGCCATTTGGATGCTCCGTATTTAAGTATGCATGCGCCAGTGTGTGTGTGCATTCACAGGTATGTATGCATGTGCATGAATGTGTGTAGGGTAGAAGAGCAGACTTTTGCATCCACTTAACTGGAGGGGCTGATGGACTCGAAACTTTTCCAGTTTTTATCATTGAAGCAGCAAAATAAGCTCCTTAAAAACGATAAGGACCTCCGAACATCGCTGGCAGCAAAGAGGAATTTAATAGTCAAGACCTACCAGCGTATCTTATCGTACAGCTAACTGACAATGTATGAACACCCAGATGGGTGAAGGTATGGGTGGTGCTTCATCAATGTGTGCAAAGACCAAAGGCAGAATTGCTAAAGTACCAAGTTGATGTCACACCTGCAATAACCTTTGAAATGAACAAAGCAGCAGAGATGGCAATGAAGGCACTTGCATATTTTACTTGACTATATATATATAAATACTCTGCATGGTGTAAATAAGTGGTACACAGATAAAACTACCAACTGCTCTAAATGAAAAACACAAATAACTCCTTCACCTACAGTCACAACAACAGCACAAACGAGAATCAATTAGAAAAGCATAAGCTCAACTCCTTTGTTACTTTTTTAATTGTTTCCCATAATGAGAAAAACCTTCCCTGCCTTTGGGGAGAAAATATTGCAGGATAAGCAAAATAACTCGGTTTAGTGCAAAGGGAATCAAAGTCAATATATTGCATCAGTCGGTGATGGACAAAATTAATATAGGGCCTGATCAACAATACTGAAAATGTTAACTGCTGCATGTGTGCTCAAATTTCCATCGTGCTTGTGACGAGCTGCAACAAGGATCGGGATGTATTTCTTCTGTCTGCCGGCGCAGGAAAGATTTAAAGCAGCAGTGGTGATGGTCAGATACTGCTGCAAGCGGTAAGAAATTAAGACTAATGTCCATTTATTTTCTCGTGCTGCGGCTGAAGCTAAACCGCCGTGACAGCGAACAACAGGAAGCTGGCATGGAGAGACTCAAAATCCTATAATCAAGTCCTGAACGTTGGGTTTAGACTTTTAGTTGGTGGCCAGTGTGCCGTTAAATTTAGTTCAGTCTGGGTGGATGTGCTTTGTGGAGTGTGTTTCATATTCAGCAATAAAACATGCCACTATTCGTCCTTCCTCTAAACCCAGTGTGTACGTGTTTATGATCGTGGAAACAAACCTTGTTACTCTGAGGTAACATATGCACACAGCGCACCCTTTCTGAACTTCCCCTTCCACGAGGCAAATGCGGTTATATTTCCCCATTCAAAACACTAACAATGTCATAAAGAGAATGCATTACTGCCACCTATTATGCAGAGCTGCTGCGTGCGCCATGTCTGCATTAAATGCAAAAGGTGAACACGATGAATCAGACAATGTTCCAAGAAGCTCCATAAAAGCACTGAAATGACCATATTCATTAGACTGTGTGTGTGACATAAATACAATATGTCTCCCTCTATACTGCAGTGTGTGAGGAGTACATGGTGTTTATGCGACAGAGAGCCAGGCTGCAGAGCCCAGCCCAGTCTGGACGGACTCAGCCCAGCCCAGCTCGACCCAGCCAGCACTAATCCATCATCACCACTACTGAATCATCGCGCTGCCAATAAAGAAAGGCAGCAATACATTATAGACATGTGGCAAGCTTTAGCGATAATGACATTGAGAAGTCCTCTTGGGCTGTAGGAAAAGCCTGGGCGCGTGACACACTTGCTTACAGAGGCAATAATGTATGGAAATGCTTCAGTGTGCAAGACAAGAGAGAGGGACAGGGAGAAATGAAGGAGGTGCAGTCTGTCTATAAAGAAAGGAGGCACTCTTCCTATCAGTTTCTATTGTGGACTATACAAAAAGGAGGACATTCAGAGACAATGTTCGTTTTAGATTCATCTGCAAAAAAAAAGAAAGAGCTATCTTACAATCAGTCTGATGTGTCAACACCCCATTTCTGTGTTATCTCGGTCTATACATCTCAGCTGTTAACGCAATAGGGTTTGGACATGTGACACGTTAGAGACAGAGCTGCCAATCATCGGCATGTCATGTGGCACAGGGCAGCCTGTATCACCCTGTTATGTTGTTTATGATATTGAAAACGTGCGTTAATCCCACACGCACTAAACTTAAAATAAAAGTGTAAGACGTACAGGCGAGTGGATTGATCTGTGTGGTGACGGAAGTCCATTACACAGCCTGTGACGATGGAAAACTAATGTTAGGTATGATGTGAAAAGGCACAAAGAACTTAAACGGTTACACACCTCTGTGAAGCTACACATCACACTTTCATCCTCCGCCTCTGTCTGTCTGGAAATCTCTCAGTCTTAGTCATGTTAAACTCGTGGGTGACATGTTGTAAATGTAAATCTCTGGTATTGTATGACCAACTTAAATTTAAAAATGTCCCTTTTTCCATTTAAATTAAAAGTTGGCTAGGTTTCTGTGTGCTGAAGAATTTGCATTAGCCTAAGGGTCATTCAGGTTTTGTGAGAATCACTCCGCACACACAGTCCCCAATTTGAAAATGGAGAAACTCTTTTGACATCAATTATGTGCTGCTGCAGCGTAAAAATAACACCTTTAAGACTCAAACTAAGTTTACACCTCAAGATTTGGGAAAATTTTAACCTTGATTCAGTAGTTTACCTCCAACCTCCGAAAATGTGCCAGTGAACAACACGGTGGCCAAGAGGCAACTTCCAGAGCTGAAAAATGAATCCAATGTGGAAGTGACATCAACTGCAGGTGTCGCTAGGGGATGGCTGCAAATGAAAGTTAATTCCTACAGACTTCCATGTTAAAATTCCCAACTTCCCCGCATTAAAACCCAAAAAGGTTTGGGCTCAGTCAATAATTTTGACTGGGGTGACTTTACGACTGACATGTTTCTCTATTGGAGTTTCTTTTATCTGGAAACATAATACAACACTGAAACCCCAACTGTGAAGCTCAAAACTGATGGGTGACATCAAAGTGGCTACATCAAGATTTCAGAGGTTTATGGATGTAGTTAAGGTGGACATGCAGATGGTTGATGTGACAGAGGAGTATGCTAGGAAGAGATGGAGGATGATCCATTGTAGCGACCCCTAAAAGGGTCAGTTGAAAGAAGAAGAAGAAGAAGGGGGGGGGGTTTCACTGCAGTTTCTTTGCTGTAGGTTCTGACAGCTGCATGAAAAAAATCCTCCCAAAAACCTAAAATAAAGAACCCATCTGCCTCCAGCAGGATAAAGCACCATGTCACAAACCTTAGCTGATCTCAAACTGGTTTTGTGAATATGACACTTGTACTCATACAGCCTCCTCAGGCACCAGATCTCAATCGAATAGAGCACCTTTGGCATGCAGTGGAGCGGGAGACTCGTATTAGGGATGTGCCGCCAACGAATCTGCAGACAGGCTGCGATCATGTCAATATGGACCAAAGTTTCTGAGGAATCCCTCCAGCATCTAACTGAATCCATGCCACGAAAAGTAAGGCAGTTCTGAGGTTCAACGGTGGACCAACCCTGTAGTACATCTGTCTGTCTCCCCATTTCTCTTCTCCTAAGTGGGATCACAGGGTATTCACCACATCCTTCTCCCCAACCAAACTTTCCAGATCCAGCCGAGGGATTCTGAGGTGTTTCCAGGCCAGACTGGAAATATAATCTCTCCAGCAGTTTCTTGGCTCACCCAAAACACTTACAAGGGTAGTCGCCCCAGGAGGGATCTTAACCAGATGCCTGAACCACCTCAACTAGCTCCTTTTGATCAGCAGGAGCAGCAGCTCTACTCCAAGACTCCTCCGGAGGTTTGAGCCCAACCACCCTTCAGAGGAAACTCATTTTGGCCGACTCCTTCAGTCACCACCCAGATTTCATGACCATAGGTGAGGGATGCAACATAAATCAATGGGTAAATTGAAAACTTTGGTTTTTGGCTCATCACCATCTCAACAGTCCAGTATAATGCCCACATTGCTGCCGATGATTCACCAGGTCATGCTCCACCTTTCCATCGCTTGTGTATAACACCCCAAGATACTTGAACTTGTTTGGTCTAGGTGGCCTGCCTCTCAAGGAGCTCTCCAGTTTTCCAGATTTTATGTGGGTGCATGGACCAAACTGGTTTAGTGATGCTGCTAACATGGATAAAAACAAACTCTTCATATTAAAAAATAAAAAAAATTAATAAATATAAAATGAAGAAAGGGCTGTAACAAGGATCGGGATGTATTTCTTCAGTCTTACCTAACAGTTTCCCCCAAAGGAAGATGAGCAAAAAAAACCCAGCCAACGAAACAAACAAACAAAAAAAACCCCCAAAAAACCACAGACACAAGGTTTGTGCTGATAGAATAAAAGTCTCAATTTTATTTCTGTTTATCTATACATTAAACAGGTGTTCCTGAATGCAGCAAGAGAAAACACAGAACAGGATGCTAAGCGTCAAAGACTTGCTCGCATAGCAGAGGTGTGGCCGGTTTAGCAAAGACATGTACACTCTCTATCGCATATACTTATAACATTTTCTGAAAATGTAGGGTTGCCTCTGGGAGGCTATAGTAATGAGGGAGTGTCAACTCCAAAAGTCTTGAAATTCTTTTCACATTATCTTACCAACTGGAAATACTCCATACAGAAATAACCCTGTCTTTCCCTAATGATCACTGCAATGCGTTTATACCTAGTACAGACAGGTAGATATCCAAGCAGCCCTGTATAGCTCACTTAATACAAGTATGAAAATGTCATTAATAGGTCTGTATGGATTTGTCATGTCGCCGTTGTCTCCTTTGACTCAATTTCAAGGCCCAGTTTTCCATCTCCGCAGTTGGCCCTCTACCCGACAGTGATGTGGTACCAGGTAAGTAACTCAACACCTGCATAGGAATTCAATTACACACAAACTCCCTGGGTCAATACCCTGGACCAGAGCAAAGCTTACAATTGAACTATTATTAAAACAGTCCAACGAATGGCTTAAGTGCTTCCGTGAAACCGACTGCTGTGTATCTGAACACACGCTCTTCCCACAGTAGAGAGGTACCAGCACATTTCATGTTCACCAGCACGGTTGGAAATGAAAACAATAACCATCAGTAAGAACATAGAAACATACTGAAAAGGGACACAACCCTTTTCTCTCAATAAAAGAAACAAAACAACAGAAAAACACTTTGGTGCAGAAAAGATTCCATTGGTACAGGGTAAAAGAAAATATAATGCACTTTGTATAATTACTCACAGTAAGTCAATCGTTAATACTTTCTTACACTAAATGCATAATTTTAACATTTAAATTACATTTAAGTAACGGTGATGGAAAAGCGATGCAACAGGGGAATCACAGATAATTATTCAAGAGGACAGGAACGTCGACAAAAAACAGTCTTCGTGAATATACCCTGATCGCATTTTTGGCATGGTCCAAATTTTAGAAGTTGACACATTCCTCTACGTGGGTATTTTGTCATTTCATCCCTCTTCTATAACACAATCTGAGGTTAACATGGACTCAAACTTAACGTGCGGTTTCGTTTTTTGCTGAGGACCTCTTCTACTCCATCGTCCCAGTCTGACTGAGATTTCCCGCGTGGCATGCGACCAGTGAACAGTGGCTTCCTCTAACTTTCACATCGTCGACATCTGAGTGTGAGCTAATAATCATCTACTATCTATAGTGTAACCTGATCTAACCAGTAAAAATGCATATTTCCGAAAATACACTGCAACAATGTAAATTGATAGACAACAGGTGCTAAAAGCAGATGCATCCATTTGAAATCGGCAACTTCTGAGGTACTTCTGAAACGCACAGCTGAGGATATAATCACTATCTACAATATTTGGATGGATAGCATATAGTTGATACAGTAAAAGCAGGGTTATCGATTTTTGTGAAATATTTTGGCTTTAGAATTCGAGTTAGCTGAGGGGATAGTGGCGGTTGACACACCTGAATAAAACATAGCCGTATGACGATAAAAACATAGAAAAACAGCACCATTTGAGGTCCGATAGATCAGTTTTCGAACTGTTTGCTGGTAGCACCGTCAACCAGTAAAAATCTCAGAATGCAATACAGAGACAGAACACAACCACTGATCAACTGCACAACATAGCAAAGAGCGAAGATATATATTCGGAGACGACCCCTCACACAGACACCCCTTTACAGCAGCATCTTTAAGCAGGTAATAAAACTGATTTCCTCCTAAGAATGATATTTGTGTACTGAGGTGTTTTACAAGTTTTTAATATGCTGTACATGTTGAGAGTAACCAGGTATACCTTTTCCTATAGATTTTTTTTTAATATACACACATAGTTTACAGTCACTGACAAACAAACACCAGAGTAACAATGAGGTAGGACGGTGAAGTTAGATGAAGTAGAACCGGTTTGTGGATTGTATACAAATTTTCTGATAACTGTAATAAAAATATAGGCCTAACTATGTGTTCCTCCCCGTTTTCTCATTTTAAACCAAGTCTGACACTCTATCTGTGGCTCAAACGTGTGTCTCGTGTACACCTAGCTCCGAAAACAGTGGCACCGAGCCATTTATCTTGTTCCGCACGGTGAAGCTAAAACCAGATCGCTTTTTCCTCAACACAAAGGTCCTTCACTTCTGCAGCTTAAACAGGTGTTTACAACATAAGCCAAAACAACAGCGAGGAGGACGGGATCGTCCACATGAATGTCAGGAGAGTAAAGAACTAAAGGTGGCATAAAAAGACGATCGCAAAGCCACCAAGGTTACGTTTCCTGCCTATCACTACTTAAGTGTAACGGTGAAAGCACCGACTGGTCTGGTGTCGTGACGCAAAGCCAAAATTAGTGGCTCTGCTTGTGAATAAAACGGTACAGTATGTTACTGATATGCTGCTAAAAACCCAAACCGCTCTTCTGCAAGTGACTCGGTACATTTGATAAAGAACAGCCTTGCCTTTACAGATTAAGCCAAATCTGGGTTAAAAACATACAGTCCTTCCATACAGCTTTCATCCTTTGAAGGTGGTTTTAGTTAAAGGATTAGGCTTAATGGCCATCCAGGAAACAGGCCTTAACATTTTTGATGATGTAATAGCTCTATTAATGGTCTTTCTTTAAGCATCATTTTAACCACACCCCTCCCATTTTGGCATAAACAACAAAGAAACAAACACAAATACAATACACAACAATGTCTTAGAATTTTAGCAAAGGTACTTTGCACAGCAGAAATCTTTTCTTTTAAAATGCACAGCCTAGCGCACATAAACCTTTGTACAGGGAAAAACAAAACGAGAAATCAGAGGGCACCGAAAAAGGGAAATTTCTAGGGAACTCCCTCAAACAGTATATCAATAACACATCGCCGTTATAAGGTGGCGCTTTACGTTCGGTTACTGTGGCCGGGGCCATTTTTTAAAAATTTGTTTTGTTTGTGCAAACCCTGCTGATTCTAAACCCCGTCTTTAGCTCGATCTCAGCATTCAATACTTTGGCTCACAATTACCACTCATTTGTAAAAAATACACTATTATCTCTATAGGAGTCATATTTATACATTACCAGCATCAGGTTAAAGCACATATTCCAGTCAGCTTGCACATTTCATTGGTCAGTTTTTATACTGGTGAATCACATTTTGCAGATAGTAGTAGTTATCAATTTTCTAACTAAGTTTTTTTTCAAACCGTTTCTTTTTGAGACCATGGCGGAGTTGCAGATTAAACTATTGAGATAACTTATTGAAATGCAGTTTTTTTTTTAAAGAAACCTGTTAAATCTATTAGGGCTGCCCCTGACCAAAGATCTTCCTAGCTGAACAGTTTTTGTGACCGTGATCTAATTAATCCAAAATATATTTTAACATATTTTCTAATGTGTTTTGTCAAGCACGACAAAGTGGTTTGAAAGCTGAGACAGAACATTGTAAGTAACACCATTAACACCGTGCTACATACCAGAGAAAAAAAATTATACAAACTCATGGACAAAGCGTACTGCCTGTTACAGACAGCAGCAAAAGAGGTAATTATTCTGATTGTGCTGCAATCACTAGTAAGCAGACTGTCTAAAGACGGCGGCCATGCCAAGTGGCCAACATTCGCCTACTTGCATATTTGAAACAAAAAACAATGTTTGAGGTTGATGACTGACAGACAAATATTTATCTGTCACCTTCCTACGCTTTGGATTTTGTGTGTGAAAAAAAGCGAGAAAAAAAAAAAGTTTCCATGAGTGACTGACACTTCCTGTAAAGTGAGTGTTTCCTTTTCAGGTCGACCAAGAATGTTCCGACTTCTGGAGGGGTGGGGGGTGGGGCAGCCCTAAAGTCTATCAAGCATGTTAGCGGCAAATCTGACTAATGAATCAAAGTGTACCAAAACTCATTCTTGCCATAATAAACCATAAAAAAATGTCTTAAGGTGCTTCATGATAATACAATGATTGTTAGGCCTTAATCTATGAGGACATGTTTGTTTGTTTGTTTTTATAATTTAAAAAAAAAAAAAAAAAGGACAAATACCACAAAAACATTTCTTTAAGATCGAAGAATTTGCCCATTTAAAGTGCATTCAATGTAAATGATTTGTGTTGATCTAACTACTGCATCTCAACCGTTGGAGCGCAATGGTTTAACAATACAGAATTTTATCTTACTATGGCGTGATCATCAGGTAGATCCTAAGTGAGGTTTGCCAAATAACAGATATAGTAAATATATAACGTACGGGCTCGGCTGAAATCGGTTGTTAAGAAAAGCCTTGTCTCATTTTCCAGAGATCGCTTTGGCTAAGAGAGAGGGATACTTTTTTTTTTTTAAACATATGTTTGTAGACTCAGCTGATCTAAGTTCGATTACAACGTCAAGCTTAAAGCCAACAATTCATATAAAAAAAATTTAAAAAAGTGTACAAAGAAACACAAGAAATTGATAGGTAACGTGGAATTACAACATCAATTTGCTAAACCAAACTTGTCCAGAAGCTTGAAACTGTAACAAGACTACAAACTGAAATATCAATGTTTGGTGGAAAATAATAATAATAAAGAGTTGCTTATGTACACTGAAATAAAGTAGCTTAAGAAAAGGCTGATCTGAACTTTTGAAATAACAAAAACCGAGACGGACGATATGATACAGAAAAATAAATCAACACACAAACGAGAATCTAGACTGTGAGGAGGAGAAAGGCTTGATGAGCAGCTCTGCAGTAGATTCACAGTTAGCCACAGCTAGGTCACAGTTGAGATTTCAATCTGCAGCGTTTAGTTCCAGCCTGCAGATTGCCACCCAAGCCATTTTGGATCAAAAAAAAAAAAAAAAGTGTGTGTGTGTGTGTGTATACATAGATATACACACACAGAGAACAGAAGAGGAGAATAAAAACATGAAAGAACAAGAAAGAGACTAAATTTTAAAAGTTCTGATGGCATAGCTCAGGGAAAGTTGTCACTGGAGCAACCTTACTTTAATTCCCCAGTGGCGTGCCTTAAACAAGAGGGGGTTATTATGGGGTTCAGCAGGGCCAGACAGCTTCAGCAGCAAAATAGTATTCCAGACAGCTTTACCCATAGCTAACACCGCTTCCACAAGACGATGACCAGCGCTGTGCCTCGATTTTCATCCGGGTAGCGGTCCGGCTCAGCCAAACTTAATGGTGTGAACTACATAGAAAATAGTACCTGGCCACCTCGTACATTCTCACAGCAAAGTGCAGATGAAGCGTCGTGACTTCAGCTTACAATACATTTACAATCACAGCATACTAGAAAACCCAGGAGCTTATCAGTGCCTGGTGATTGCCAGATCCATTTAAGGCCTTTCTAGGTGTCAACATGCCTGTACCACTGCAACTCAACAGTCAAGTTTCCTTAAAGTAACACACAAATATCCAATCAAAATGTCTCCTGTGCTCCCTCGTGGATGGCAAATATTCATAAAGATTAACATTAAAAAAACATAAAAAAACAAATACAGCATTCTAGAGACTCGACAGAGTCCCATTTAATCTCAGTAAGCTGTCTTTATAATAAAGTTATACGGTTAAGTGGGAGCACACGCCCATAATTAATCTCTTTAGGAGCAACAGGATCTCTGCTGCAAAATGAAATATGGCTGTTACTAATTAAGACTTGTGCATTTGAGACCCTGATGTCCCATTCTATGCAGTAAGTACCAACCGCACCAACTCCCAGCAGTTATTGAGTAGTCACCATAACAGTCAACCTCTCACGCATCTAAGCTCTAATGCAAACTAGCATCATTCGTTCACCCAGGGAAATAATCTCTTACTTTTTAAAAGTTCAAGGACTCAACAATTATGTTCTGACACAGAACAATAAAGTAATAATCACATCTAATTTCTCTTTTGACACACATGCACAAACCTCAAGAATCTGCATCTCTGTACCAATGCCACTGTAAAGCTTATAAAAACACTCACACCAGCCTATATCAAGCTAGCTCACATGTTCAGTTTCTAACCGCTGGGTAAAGCTGTCTGTTGGCCAATTAGAAAAGCGGGCTCACAGAAATGTGATGATGGTTCTTTACGGAGGGGCGGGCGAAGGGGCCTCTTTGTTTTAACATTTCAAATAACAACCAATCCGATGTGCCAAAGTAATACGACCGCTCCTGAAATGGTTACAGCATCCCCCGACCACCCATATCAAGTCCCCTCAATATCCTGCAGACCACACGGGGCAGAAGGCGCTGGCGTGACAGTTGATCACTATATGCCATCGTAGGTGAAGTTCTCCATCTTGACTGTCTGTCTGATGAGCAGCTTGGACTCCCGCCGCTCCTCATTCTTGATGGACTTGTTGATGTCCATTATCTTTTCACAAATGTATTTGTTCACTTTGGACAATCTCTGCGTTATCTCTGCACTGTCGGCTGTCTCTTGAGACACTCTGTCGTAGAGACACTCTGGGGAAGGAGCGAGTGTGAGTAATCAGACCACATCAAATTAAAAGCCGCTCATTTTGGCCTCGCCTTAAGGCTAAAGAATTTACCTTTACTAAAACATTTTTGCAACTCGTCCAAAGAAGGGTTTGTCAAACGTTTGAAATATACATTTTAAAGAAAAAAGAAAAGTTGGTCTTACCTCTGACAATCTTCAGCTTGCTGGGTGACAGTGGAGGTTTAGGCAAGGCATCTTTTTTCTTTTTAGTGGCCACTCCAGTGACACTGCGGTTTTTGAGGGTTTCTGTGCCCCAGATCATTACAGCCAGGTTCTTTGTGAACTTAGAATCTCCTTGGGTCCGCTGCAGCTGGTGCCATTTCTCTTCTTCCACCCAGATCCCACCACCAAGGTGTACCTGGAGACGTAGAACAAAGGTTTGTGAAAAGCACAACCGGAAACAACTTCTTCTGCATCTACAGCTCATTATACAACAAACAGTATGTTGTCACAGGCACGGTGTCAGGATTTATTGTTGTGACACTCAACTAGTTTTATTAATTTTTAGTCAACAGAAGACAAAGTAGATATCCGTGTTTTAGATAAAGAACATTACAGCTTCACATCTATTTAACTGTTTGTTTGTGGGGAAAAAAGTGGGCAAAAACCCAGATCTTTGAGGATCAAACGTCAGTTACACTGTGACTCTTTAAAGGTCAAATTTGGAAGAGACAGCAATTTGATTTTGAGTCAGATATGGTTGAACAGAAATGTTCATAGCTCTTGACCAAAAGAGAAAAAACAAGACAAACGAGAAAGCATGAAGACAACTTAAAAAAAGAAACATCTGTCTTTCATGATTTGGGGCAGAAAAATATTTTTTCTGTAAAAATAACAAACTTGGATGTATAATTGAACTCACCCAAATTTCCCAAAGCTGTGAAATTTGTAAAACTATTATAAAATTATAAAAGTTACATATTATTGTTGTGGAATGAAAGGTGTCCCTAATGTATTTCAGGTGCATAAATGCTATAAATGGGTCCTTTTAGCCCACTGGTAGGTTGATCGCTAAGCAACATGATGTAATAATATATCATGCATAATAACAGTGGACAGTGGATATAATATGATGATAAGTCATTGTCATGAAGTCAAAAATCACACAATGCTTTTATAATGTGATATAGGTGAATAAATGCTACAAATGGGTTATTTTAGACCATTGGTAGGTGGTTGCTAGGCAACATCATGACATCAGGCTCTTGTATTCAGCCCTGAAAACTTCTCTGAGGAGGTCAGTCATTACATCGGGCCGCTCGCCGGCAATATCAAACCCTCTGCTAAGGACCTGCTATTATTTTTAACCAGCGTTTGAAACCTCACATCTTAGAGCTCATCTACTCGTGTTTCTTCCATCCAAGAAACATTACAAAAATCAAACCTTTACTGCCATCCAATGATTTGGAACTTTTAGTACAAACATACATCCTCCTCAGCCTGTTTTCAACTGATCCCAAATGCAGTAGCTAGGCTGCTTACAAAAATTAACAGGCCCTTACACATCACCCCCTTTTTTAAATTTAATATGATATAAAGCCCGACATGGCAAAGCTTCTGCATATATATCTGAGCTAGTGACAGCAGTAGGCCTCTGCGATCATCTGATCAGGGTCTCCTAACTGTTCTGTGCTCTTATTTTAAATCCAGAGGGAACTGCTCTTTTGAGGTTGTAGTCCAAAAACTTTGGAACAGCTTTCCTCAACCTTGATTTTAAATGACTGCTTACTTTTGAAACGTAAGCTTTTCTTTAATCATTTTCCCAAAACATTTTCAAAATATAATGAAGAAGGTGTGTGTGTGTGTGTGTTTGCAGCTTGATGGTGCTTTACTTTTTCTTGTGTCTTGTGGTGTAATCTCAGCGATTTTGTACAGACTAGTAAAATTCTGGTAGTGTGAAGACAAACAGAGTACATGCTAATTATGGCAGGACACATTCAGCTTTCACCTCCCGCTTAGACTAAATCAAACTTTCCAAGAAGGGTCACTTTCACCCTCTAGGATACGTAAACAAGCTCTGGCCACTATCTTCTTGTAGCATGGATTACCTTCATTACAAACTTAGGCTGTGGCTCTTTACACAGTCACTGTACATTGCGTAAGCCCGGACCAAACACTTCAAGCTGATTGCCAGCCATGGCAGACTGCCCTGGTCTTCTAGGTGAGCTACTGCACCGGAGGGTGTGCATATGTGACTCTCGTTCCCTTCTCTACTCTCTTATCACTGTAAAGTCTTTAGGCTAGCATCCAAAAGGCTTTTCCCTGTGCAGCTAATGTGCTTTAGGCCCCCGGCCAGCAGACAAGCTTTTTACTGCCCTCGAGATAGAAAAAGCCTCTTCTTTTTCTTCTTTTTCCACCACCCCTCCCCACCCTTTCCAGCGCACTCTCAGTAGGGTTAACCTGTCAGTCACTTTAAATTCCTCTCGTGCAAATAATTAATATGGGGTCCCTCATGTAGGACAGTTCTAATTTGCAAGTGTTCTTCACGCTTGAAGTGGCTGCAGGCCCCAGAGCTTGTACTACCAATTCCCCCCCTGTCATCAGCGACAGGACGCTGGTTGAGTTACAGCAGTGGGGGCAGTAAAAAACCCTAACAGGCTAATAAACACCGATGATGCTGGCTGCGCTTGCAGGAACAATAATAATCTTCTCAACCTTGTTTACCTGCAAGGGTAGGGCAGCTAGGGGAAAAGACTGATCAACTATGACAGCATGTTCCCAGGTTCACGGGTGTTAAGAGGAAACGCAGCACTTCCTGTAAAATCAGGATACTGTTCACAGCCACCCAACAAGGAAAAATGAAAGGGGACCAAATGATTCAAAGCTCTCAAAATTGGTTATTAAGATACCATCGTAGTCAGAGTTTTAGTGCCCTTTCAACTCTACACTATAAATTAGAAGTTCACTTAAATATATGCAAACATAATTGAAAAAACAGGCCTGTTGACTACTGAGTGAACTTTAAGAACAATTCTTTTTCCTACATTAGAAAATATGAAATTAACTGGACTATGCTAACAGCCTTGCAATCACTTTTATAAAATCAATTTGAATTTTCGTGCACAAGATCCTCTTGTTTTCACTTTGCTTTAAAGAATTAATGTCAGCATGAAAAGACAGATTATTACAGCCATGAAACAGCACAGACAAGAAATTACACAAACTAATAATAAAGGTTTTCTTCGTGTACTAGTTGGAGCGAAAATGGAAAACTGGAAATGCAATTAAATACGCAGCAATTCTTAGTTCAGAGAAACGTACCTTGCCGTCATTGCAGGTGTATACTGTTCTAGGTGAGGGTGAGTAGCTGGAACTGGTGTTGGCTTCTTCTCTGCATGTCTCCTGGGCCTCAACAATAGGTTCAACCACTTCAGCCTTGATTGTCTGGGTGCCATTGTCATGCATAGGCTCTAGGAGATAAAGGAGACGTTAACAATTATGGAGATAAAAGCAACGATAAACCTCTGTTTTCACTTAACGCAACTTGGTGAAACTAAAACATGCTAAAATACAGTGGGAACGAGGGAAAAATGCTAGGTGTAAACAGCTACTAGCACCTGAATTCTTACAGTAGTACAGTGTGAGGGTTTTTTTGCCTTCACCGCTGGAACAGTGCCCACCTGCTTGTTTGCTTGCTATGCGCCTTGGGCACAGGCTTGCCTGTGCCTTGTGACAGGCAGTTATTTTAGCCCAGTAACTAAGCTGGCTTGGTGGCTGGCCACGCTAAGCTCCAATGTAGCTGATGAGTTTTAATATCGGTCAACGCACTCCATCCACTGCCTGACAGCACCCCAGGGTGCTTTAATCTTTAGCCTGTCCATTAGATGGTCTAGCCAGTAGCTGGGCGCCTCTGTTCAGATCTGCAGGGGGTCTGAGGTTAAGACCAGCATCTGGCAGAGCTCGAGTATGTACAGCACTGTGCACTGCAATGACACCACTTTTAATCACACAACCACAGTGCATTTTATTCAACTTCCAGTACTGGATTTACCACTTCAGCAATGGACCTGTTAAAATCCCTTTGGATTATAATCTCTCTCCACATGTATACATCATCCCCCAAAGGTTTCTTCAGTTTTTATCTTATCCTGATTCTGGCAGAAACCAGTCCTGTTATGGTAATTATGATCAATCTGTATGGGACACTGGGTTATACAAACTGTATCTGATTTAAATTTAAGCTTAGTGCTTTTCTTTAGGCTTATCTGATATAATTGTGTGTCTAATATTCCTAAATCAAAATAACATTAGTCCAGGACCATCACTTTGTTAGGACTTTAGAGATTTTGTACTGTGAGAGAAAGACATAATAAATACTTAGTGGGTGGTGGGAGAAGCAAAAGAGGGACAAGGTACTGTTGGATGAATAGGTCAAACACACGAGCCTCACCCAACAGACTGGGGTTCAAGCCTTGTGTGAAATCAAAATGTAGTTTTCCCACTCGTGCTCTCTTTTCCTCTTTCCTCACATCCAACTGTTCGCAATAGACAGCTGCCCCTCCCTGAACCAGAGCTCTCTTCCAGTTAAAAGGGTGTTCTTCCTTCCCGCCCTCACCAATTTCTTGCTCAAAGAGGATCGTCTGGTTCTTTCTCTAATATTGTAAGGGCTTATCTTGATTTACCTTATTGTAAATCAGTGCTATGGTATATGGCTCAACCATCTTTTGTAATCGTAACAATGCGTTAGGTTTTGTGTCATGTGGCAATAAACAATGTGATCAGTTAGTTGCAATGGCGATCTAGCAGCAACAGCGACAATAATAGAATGTGCACATTTATGGCACCCACATACAGTAACAAAAATCAAACTTAAAGACACCTATAAAGAGTCCTACCTCTTGACCATGAAGGTCAAGAGGTAGGACTCTCGTTTTATAAAAGAATCAGTTCTTAAGCAGATTAACTGACTGACATTCAGCCATCATCATCATCACCATCCGAGAAGCTTCTTTAGTTCTGAACTGAAGAAGGTTCTCGGATGAGAGAACTTGAGAACCTTCACAGACATTCATCTTTACACTTTTTTTTTTTGCACATAATTGCGAAAAAATTATTGTCGGCATTTGTCATCCAGACCTTGTCAGGAGAGAGATGGTAAAATTATTGTGCTGTGTGGACATAAAGTGAACACTAAACTTAATATCTATCCTCACGCTTGCTGCTAAACTCCTTCCACTGAAATTGTGGCCTTATTGCTGTTCAGATGTTTCTGTATAAGAAACACTTCACTTGTCAGTTTCCTTACTATATATGTATTCATTTTAAATATAAACATTTTCTTTAACAACTGACGAGGTTAAAGTTCATTAATCAACACTGTGGTACTGGTAACTGGTTTGTTGGCTTGTGTGTGGGTGCTACTGGTCTCTCACCGCTGCCCAGTCTCATGAGAAGTACATCTTGCAGTCTCCTGTTGAAGTCCCTCAGTTCTTTGACTTCTGTCAGCAAGCTGCCATATTCCTTGAGCTTCTTGGCTTGCTGCACCAACTGTCTGCGGGTTCTCTCCAACTCCTGCTGCAGCCTCCTCATCTCCTCCTCCTGCTGCCTGTAGCTGTGAACCAGCTCCTCGTACAGAACTCTGGGAACAACGGCGGCAGCTACCTCAGGCACACAATCCGTGTCCACCGCCAAATGCTGCTGTTGCTGCTGGTGATGATGTCGCTGATGCTCTGCCTCCATATCATCATCTTCGTCATCTGCATCCTCTCCCACCTCAGCCAGCCGGTCCTCATCCAGGTCCTCCTCACCCTCCATACAGGAGCTGGCTGCATTTCTTTCTAGGCGAGCCACTACCGCTGCTAGGCTTTTGGATGAGTTAGAAAGGGGGCGTCCATGGTCCTGTGACAGGGCCTGAGGAGAGTAATAACTCAATTTAGAGACGAAATAGGTTGGCTAAATGAAATCTGACCTATATTTAAAAAAATATGTCATGGACTTTGAGAACTCTGGTGTTAGGCCTGTTAAAATATTTATTTATATGTACAAGTATTCCCACAAAGTCGATTCTGTTCATCTGGACATAGTGTTTCCATTAGGAGACACACTTCATCAATCATCCAATCGACTTCTTCAGTCTCAACTTTGAAAACGCTGCATCCAGAAAACCATAATTTATTTTCTGGGATTTTCTTACCCAGACGATTGAGCGTGCATCAAGACAGTATTGTGTAAAATTCTTTGCTGTGACTCTGACTAAATATGTGACTGACGCCACTCAAAACAGAAGAAAAATATTATGTAAAACCACAAATCTGTCTGAAATGACACGACAGGCAGACTTCAAACTGTTTGTTTTGACATGCGAATCTCAATAGGAAATGGGAGGACAGGAGTCACAGAGTTCTTTGATGAGCCGCTCAGAGGATTTGTCTGTGAAAGGGCAGCTGTCCAGAGTGCTGAATTTGTGTTAATCCAGCATATGGTAAAAATAGTGTGGGGGATTTGGGGTGTCAGCCAAGTTTATGAAAATGTGACGTATCATTGATAGATATATTTAGATATCAGAGCATCGCTGCAAAAAATTTACAAGTGAAGTTATACATGCTCCCATACTTGGAGTGTTGATGTGGCCTTTTTTCACTACTTAACTTTTTTGGGTTTTCTCTGACACAGTAAAAGGCAAAGCTTGAGTAATTTTTCTATTTGAAAGATGACATTTAATGCAATTACTTTTAATGTAAAGTATCCTCAAATGCATGTCATGGACCCAGTGTGATAGACTATCATGATACTACTAACATAAACAAGTCTAAACACCTTTTGATTTAGATCATTTATACATGATTGACTGTATAAATGATGCAATATGTGTGCATTGCAGCAGACACATATGTTTGCTGCAATGCCCAACAACCACAGTGTACCTCTGATCTTCCTACCTTTTTATGCCTGAGTGGCATTCTTTCCTCTCCAAAATTGTTCTCGATGGAGTTTCCTGAATTCTTCGTGGACATCTTGGGAATTTTCATCTTCTTTTGTGTTATACTGTCTTCAAATTCTTCTACTGTATCTGTGAGCCCCGGAAATAGAAGTAAGAATAAACTCGTAAAAGTCCCTAAAAAGTTGCATGAATTTTCAAAGTATGCTTTTCAAAGTATCTACGGAAGTGCTCTCATCTGTATTGGTTAGCCTCTCCATTCTGCCTCATCAAGGCGACTTTAGCATTAAATGAGGTAGGAATGTAAGCATGTCAGAGGACTGCGGTACAAATGGTCCTGGGCTGGCGACATTGTACCGATCTCCCAGCTCAGACAGATCAGACTCGGGGATTAGTGATGTAGCTAAAGATCGTGCATAGAAAACGACCGTGAGCAAACATTTCTACAACTCCAAATAAACACGAGCAAAAGCATTTCACCTGCACACTTAATCACATTTGCACGATAAACCTACATGAAACGGCTGCGATGCTGACATGTTACTGACAGGTTGCTGTATGTAGTCTGCAACGACTGCAGCACCGCAACCCCTCTGTGGCACGAATCTGCCGATAAGAAAGCTAACATGCAGACTGCAGCCCACCAAAGCCGCCGGATTGGCATCTCAACTACATTTGAGAGCCTCAAAAATAATGACAGATCAGTCACCGGCTGTCAAATATGTTTATAACACGGTGACAGCCTTGCGTCTGTACGTCGGCAGTAGCATGCTAACACGGAACGAATACAAACCAAGCAAGCTAGCAAGCGTTAGCTTCATGTTGTAAACAACCGTTGTGAGTCGCTAACGTTACATGCCACGTATTTAGCGACACAACCAATACTACCCAACCCAAACAAGAGGGGTAACTTAAGAGACACGGCGCCGTAAGTGTAAAGAACATATAAAACACCGACAACAAGGTATGACTACATACCAAACTTATCTTAGCATATCTAACTAGCATATCTAGCTAGCCACAGCCGAGGACGTTGTTGTTGCTATCGGTGTCAGATTCCAGCTGATCACGTCCTGACAGATCGGGTCAAAAAAAAAGAAAAAGAAAACACTTGGTTTGACACATTCCTGAGTTTCGCGCACATCAGCGTTACTTGGTCAGACGGAGAAAAGAAGCGTTAAAAAAGACAAAATCTCCTGCGTTAGGAGGACAACTTACCTGCAAGGGCAAGGATCTGTGCTTCGCACGGCTGGCCTGCGCTGCCATTCTCTTCAGTTCTGTGAACCAGATACACCTTCTGATTATCAAAATCTGTTTTGTGCAGAGGTCTGAAATCTTCCACATTTGAAACGGGTAACGCGTAGCACATATCGTCTTCAAAGAATCTAATAAAAGCATACATTATTTACTTCTCTTTGGTCCTGCACTTTGGATATGGTTGACAGTTTTTCCTCACAAAGTATTAAAAAAATATACACATAGGGGGGGTTGGGGATGTTGTCTGCGCTCGGCTACTCTTGCCTGGTCCACATCACCAGGGTAGATCATCAAGGCATAAGTAATAGACATGATTTTAACTGTGCTGTTAGAAAGTGCTCGGGTGCGAAGGTATTCAAAAGCAACTAATTTTTTTTTGTTAATTTTAAAATTGCTCAAATAAATATTTATATTTAAAATATTTGTAACTTTTTATGATTTGTCATCTCATTCATTTAGGCACCCCTGGCATTTCACTCTGTCTTCTAACTGTTTCAGAAAAGCCATCAAGATGATTACCTGCTTGGTTAGACTTTATTGGTCTCTGTGTGCTTTCCTGCGTTTCCTGGTGTATACTTCTCATCTGTTCCTTGTATAACACCCAAAACACTTAAGGCCAGCTGACAGAAATGAACTCTTTGTTATTGTAAGACAGCCAGGTGGTTATACAACAGGATGGATTTCTCTCAGTTGGTACTCTAATGGAGGGCACCACAGTCGATAAATGACACTAACAATTTCGTTCTGCTTGGGCTGCTGTAATTGAAAAGTAACTGATGCAGAACTATATAGAGGCTTTCCCCCCCACACACACACGTCTGATATTTCATTTCATAGTTTCAGGCATTTAGTTTAGTTATGATTAGGCCTCTTTCAAATGCCAGCTTCCCCGTGATGTTTGTTCACTCTCCTGTGTGACCCGTCCCTGAGTCTGTTGATGTATACAAGAACATTTCCAAACAAACAAAGCAACGACAATAACTCTGAAAAACATATTACGTCGCCTCTCATTTTGTTGCAGTTATTGGAGCAGCATTTGAAACTCTTTTCAGTGCAGAGTTACATCTGCCAGTTATTGATTTGAGAGACCAGCTCGTTTCACTTTTCTGTGAAGAATCCATAAGCTGAACTGTCAAAGCTGAACACATTCCTAATACATTTACAAAAGCTGAATTCTTCCACATTTTAAAGCGAATGGACCGACAGTTATTTAGAAGGCTGAGGCAGAGGTATCTTGCGTGTCTACACTAAGTGGAGCAGTCTGGCACACCCGGCAAAATAAAACAGGAATGGGAGTGATAGACGAGAGATTTGAGCAAGTTCTCAACAAGTTGAACAGGGGATTATTGTTAATCTGAGCTTCTGTTCAGTGGCTCTCCCGTCCTTAAAGCTGGGCCCTTCAGCATAAGGCAGGTCAGTTTCTGGAGCATCTCCAGTGTTTAAAACCTCACAATATCATTCCTGTAGCCTGGAGAAGCTAAATGAAAATGTAAACAATTTTTTCAACAAAGGTGCCCCAGAGATTGCAGTACGTTCAAAGATACGATGAGCATACCTTCAATACTGTAAACACAAGAAATAGATGTGCAGCAGTAATAAAACAGGGCACAAATGCAGCGATCCACTAAAGACTGTGGTTTAAAACATGAGATCAATAATTGAGAATTTGCGGTATGTGTGTCATGTTTCTGACTGGTGTAATAAGATTTATTGTAACTGTTGCCAGTCTCAATTACCAATATATTGCACACCCAATAAATGTACAACACCGTATTGATTTAGTTTTAAATATATAAAAGCACACACTACCACGGTCAACCTACACAGGTGTTTTTACTTTTTTCACCTTCTGATAACCAGCTGGATGTAAAAGGACAAGCAAGCATCATCAGCAACAACAGCTACATCATCCAAATATTTTTTCCTTTCTAGAAGAAAGAAAAATTGCTGCCTACAGTACTCGCCCTAGCCCCCCACCCCACCCCACCCCACCCAATAATCCTTTTCACATCTGAAGCTTATTAGATTCTGAATTCTGTCTTTCATAAACTAATTTAAGACAAATGTTCTTGTCTGGTTTAGAAATAACAAAAGAAACACAACTGTAAAGCCTGGTAAACAGATACAGTGGCTTGCAAAAGTATTCGGCCCCTTTGAACTTTCCCACATTTTGTCACATTACAGCCACAAACATGAATCAATTTTATTGGAATTCCACGTGAAAGACCAATACAAAGTGGTGTACATGTGAGAAGTGGAACGAAAATCATACATGATTCCAAACATTTTTTACAAATAAATAACTGCAAAGTGGGGTGTGCGTAATTATTCAGCCCCCTGAGTCAATACTTTGTAGAACCACCTTTTGCTGCAATTACAGCTGCCAGTCTTTTAGAATAGAATAGAATAGAATTCAACTTTATTGTCATTGCACATGTCACAAGTACAAGGCAACAAAATGCAGTTTGCATCCATCCAGAAGTGCTTTAGCCATGATATAGATATATTACAAATATATATTAGCAATAGTATAGATATATAAATATATTACAGAAATGGGTCTATTATGGTATGTTATAGTGTACATGGTATGAAGGTATGCTATGAATATGCTATAACTATAAGTATGTACAGGCTGTAGTGGTGTACAAGCTATGTACAGACTATGAACAGGATATAAATATGGTATGGTATGGTATGGTATGTCTCTACCAGCTTTGCCCATCTACAGACTGAAATCCTTGCCCATTCTTCTTTGCAAAACAGCTCCAGCTCAGTCAGATTAGATGGACAGCGTTTGTGAACAGCAGTTTTCAGATCTTGCCACAGATTCTGGATTGGATTTAGATCTGGACTTTGACTGGGCCATTCTAACACATGGATATGTTTTGTTTTAAACCATTCCATTGCTGCCCTGGCTTTATGTTTAGGGTCGTTGTCCTGCTGGAAGGTGAACCTCCGCCCCAGTCTCAAGTCTTTTGCAGACTCCAAGAGGTTTTCTTCCAAGATTGCCCTGTATTTGGCTCCATCCATCTTCCCATCAACTCTGACCAGCTTCCCTGTCCCTGCTGAAGAGAAGCACCCCCAGAGCATGATGCTGCCACCACCATATTTGACAGTGGGGATGGTGTGTTCAGAGTGATGTGCAGTGTTAGTTTTCCGCCACACATAGCGTTTTGCATTTTGGCCAAAAAGTTCCATTTTGGTCTCATCTGACCAGAGCACCTTCTTCCACATGTTTGCTGTGTCCCCCACATGGCTTGTGGCAAACTGCAAACGGGACTTCTTATGGTTTTCTGTTAACAATGGCTTTCTTCTTGCCACTCTTCCATAAAGGCCAACTTTGTGCAGTGCACGACTAATAGTTGTCCTATGGACAGATTCCCCCACCTGAGCTGTAGATCTCTGCAGCTCGTCCAGAGTCACCATGGGCCTCTTGGCTGCATTTCTGATCAGCGCTCTCCTTTTCGGCCTGTGAGTTTAGGTGGACGGCCTTGTCTTGGTAGGTTTACAGTTGTGCCGTACTCCTTCCATTTCTGAATGATCACTTGAACAGTGCTCCGTGGGATGTTCAAGGCTTGGGAAATCTTTTTGTAGCCTAAGCCTGCTTTAAATTTCTCAATAACTTTATCACTGACCTGTCTGGTGTGTTCTTTGGACTTCATGGTGTTGTTGCTCCCAATATTCTCTTAGACAACCTCTGAGGCCGTCACAGAGCAGCTGTATTTGTACTGACATTAGATTACACACAGGTGCACTCTATTTAGTCATTAGCACTCATCAGGCAATGTCTATGGGCAACTGACTGCACTCAGACCAAAGGGGGCTGAATAATTACGCACACCCCACTTTTCAGTTATTTATTTGTAAAAAAATGTTTGGAATCATGTATGATTTTCGTTCCACTTCTCACATGTACACCACTTTGTATTGATCTTTCATGTGGAATTCCAATAAAAGTGATTCATGTTTGTGGCTGTAATGTGACAAAATGTGGAAAAGTTTAAGAGGGCTGAATACTTTTGCAAGCCGCTGTAAGTATGAGAAAAAGATCTCCAGTATATAGATCTCAGATATGTCTAACCTTGGCATCAAGTACATATTATGCAGAGCTGAGCATGATGCTTCACTCTGTTTCTGTTTCACTGTGGTAACACGTGTAATTAATGAAAGCCTTGCATGAATGTGGTTTGGACGAGTCAAGGTGCTTTTACATCGAACACGGGATGCACTTCATGCTGAAACCCTTGTGTGGGGGTACAATGGTCTGCTGCTGCACAGTGCAAAGTGCAAGCGCTGTGATGCGCACAACTCGGGAGCTCTTGCAGACACAGTGGTCAACGTTCAAAGGGTCAACAAATGTCAATGTTTACCGCTGTGTACTGCAGTGACTGCCTGTGCAGCCAACAGAAAGGATCCATTCAGCTGGTCAGCAGGCAGGATGGTAAAATGCAGGAAAGGTTTATATCTTGTGCCTAAAGTAAATAAATTATATCGTTGGTGGCTCCATAGTGTAGTGATTACATATTTGCCTAACAAGTAAAACATCCTTGGAGGAGACAAAAATTCTTTTGGGAATGTGTCAGTGTAAAAATTCACCAAATCAAACATGTGGAGCTGCCCGCTATGGTGACCCCGTGTGATGAAGGGAACAGATTCAAATGCATCACAGATTTAGGGGAGAAACACCCATGGTATCAATTTCAAACTCCTATGTAGCCTCGTTCTCCAGTTATCAAATTCACAAACAAAAACTCAATCATGCAGGTAAGGAAATCCCCAAAAAACTGAAGAAGTCACTTGAATGAGTGATGAGACGTTTCTCCCACTGAAAACGCTTCATCCACATGAACAGAATTATATTTGGGAAACTGAAGTGAGCATACCCACTCTTGAAACTAAAATTAAACTAAACTGAAAATGAAATTTAAAAGCAAATAAAAACAAAACCTAAAAAAACCTATAATAACTCTGGTTTTGACAATTACATAGCTTATTGTAAATTGGCGCCCTGTTTAAATGCACCTTAGATTTGTTGTGTGCTAATAGCTTTATGAATCTTTTAAAACTTTTGAGGTGAAGAGCAAAGGATGCATAGAAAACACAGATACCCACTGAAAGTTTTGGAAACTCCAGCTATGCTTCATCTCCACCTTCTGCACTGGGGTAATCTGGGACTGAACTGTGTTAAAGTGCTACATCCTGTGTTAAATCCCCATAACTCATTGTTGATTAAAGTAGAGTGACAGCCATCATATGTGCTGTTCCGAAACCTAAATTTTACAAATAAAAACATTGTCATCTTGGTTTTTTTTTGTAGCCAGAAATGATGATATTTATACAATAAGGTGGCAGCTAAATTAGTAACTTATTCTGGGAAGTTGCACATTAACAAGGTGCATCCATGTTCTCTATGAGTGTGCTGCACAGAGACAGATACCTGCTAATTAGTGCTAAGTAACACAAATAATATTCTAGCATTTTCCTTACTAAGTCTCTAGCACAGATTTCTTGGACGGACTGTTAGCATAATTAACAGAGTTCCACGACGAGAAGCTCTGCCACTGAGGAGTTGTTTAGCTACCTCAGTAACCTCAAGTCATCCCCTCATCACCAGACTCTGCTTCCTCTATGTAAGGCATGTCAGTGGGATTGAGGCGATCCTCAAAGTATTCCTTCCACTGCCTGGCCTGTCCTCATTTCAAGTCAACAGCACTACATTCTCTTAATTGCCCCTTGGGGATAAATAAAGTCTCTCTGATTCTGATTCTCACTGCTTTCTTCTCCTAAGGCATCTGATGTCTTGTTCCATGACCTCTCTGAATACCTTCCATACCTAAGTTTTTGATTCAGGTATAGTCAATGCAGCATTCTGTTGATTCCCATCAGCTGCATCTACTATCCCACAGATTAACCAAGTCTGATAGGATTCCTTCTTAATCTTGACTCCCTTCACTTCAAGAGTCCACCACCTGCACCAACCACCTTACGGTCACAGCTCCATAAAGGCTGCTCAGCAGTGGAGGTGCACGGTTCATTTGTATTCAGTCCCCCCAGCCTCTTGCAGAATGCTGTTGATGTTCTTCTGGAGGTCGGAGTTGAAGAACACAAGGACCGGGACCTCATGTACCCTCACTTTATGTACTGGAACACCAGGCCTGTCCAGGATCTTCCCCTACTCCCTGACCCAACTCACCACCAGGTGGTGATCAGTTGACAGTTTCACTACTCTGTACATTGCAGCGTCTAAGATGTGCTGCTACAGCTCCAGTTATATCACTACAAAACTGATCATTGACCTGCCACAGAGCTTGCCTTAGTGCCAAGTGAATGTGTTTGTTTTAGACAAACTATGATTATCACAGAAATCCCGCAATGTAACACCACTCAGATTGAGATCTGACAGGCCATTCCTAAGATCACATCCCACAAGGTCTCACTGTCATTGCCCATGTGACCATACCTGCAAATAATAGGACTAGTTCCCCACCTTAAGGAACAGGGAAACAACCCTCTTGCCCAGCCGGCAAATGTACATGCACCAAACAAGGGGGAAACAAGTATTCGCACCCCTGCTTGCCTGGCAGGGAAACATTGTCCCTTGTTCTTTTCTTTTCAGCAGTGGCTTCCACAATGTATGTATGTTTGATGAACTGTTTGGTGTCAATACTGCTGAAAAAAATGTGAGAATGATAAATGAAAACGGAATTTTTACATCTTTGATTTAAATTTAAAATAAATATTATTAAAACTATTCCAGCAGATGTGGACTTTAAATTGGTAATAAACAAAATATGACACACAAGCATAATTAGATTTCTGATACATCAATAAAAAAACGTTTTTTATATATAGTTCTTAGAAGTGTGAACAGATAAAACATACTACACGACTTGAATTTGATCACTGTGACAAATTTCTGTTACTATGGAAGCTCATTTAGTCTATCAAGTATGCTTTTGGATTGTACTGTTATCTTAAAAGTTGATTATTTCAGACAAATACAGATCAGACAGATCAGTGCAATGAGGGAGGGAAAAAAGCATTTCAGGATCTTACACTGGGATAAGCCTGAGATGAGAGGAAAGCCGTTTCTCAGGAGTTGAAATTAAGAAGCTCGAGAAAGTGGTGAAAATCTAATTCTGATATTCTATTGAGCTCACTTTTGCCTAGGAGAAATATACTCAACTAAGATGAGATCTTACTTTAAATCTTCCTTTGCTCTGGGTTGAAATAACATCTTGAAAATCATCTTTTATTGTACTCTAACTTGTAATGGGGAGAGTGGCACCTCTCTGATAGGGAGCAAAATGTAACAGTTTGTGTTTATGTAGTGCTCTGTTATCACAGCCTTAATTTGAAGATATCAGTGAGGATAAACAACTTGAATTCTCACCAGCTGTGAGAATCTCCTCTGCTTCCTTCGCGCACTGCGTCGTGAGAAAACACTGCACGCAAACGGCAAACTCAAAACCGCCTTTAAATTAGTATTTAGTGAAGAGTATGAAACAAGTTTAGTTGGTAAGTTCCTTATCAGTATAATAATAAGCAACTACAATCATAATAAATATGATAAAGCTGCTTATAAGTAATGATGGACACACGTATACAGGATTTCCATATTTACCGGGACATACCGGAGTGGTGAATGACAGATACATAAAAGCAGCAGCTGAGATGAGGATATCTGATATCCTGAGGCAAAGTTGGAACTCTGACACGTTTAACAATAGCCTGTGTACAAACTATAGGAAATTTAAGAGTGAAAAAATAATTTTTCAGTTGGAACTGAAACTCCAGATTTTGTAAAGTTAAATATATTAATTGTTTATACATACTTTGTAGCTTGGAGAGGAGTATCATTACTTATTTGTTAGTTTATGCTTCAAAGACAAGACTATGTGCCTGTATACTTTAGGTTAATATCAAATGCTTATGAGATGGCGAAGTCATGCTAAAGATAGTATTTTACAGTCTAAATTGGCAACATTTTGTAAAGAAATTGTATCTGTCAAGTCTGGTTGTGCGGCTGACAGAGGTAGAACCCAAACATAGGGGTAAACTGAAACATGGCTTTATTAAACCAATAGTGCAAAATAACAAGGGTAACAAAACAAGGAAAACCAAACCTCCAACTCGATAAGGAGAACGTACTCCCGAGGAAGGACAAAACCACAGCGGACAAGATGACAAAGAACAAAAAGAGACTCTGACAACATATACACACACACCAGGTAATTAAGGAGACTGGAAACAGCAGGAAACACAGCTGAACGGAATCAGACTACCAAGACACAAAACTAAGCACAACACACACAAGACAAGGGAGTTTCAAAATAAAATAGCAAGTAACAAACACTGAGATAAGGACTAAGACATGAGAACTTGATACAGTGACAGGACATTAACAAACATGAAGACATGACCGACTGGGGAGACAGAAAAGACACACAAAAGATGATAAATAAAGATTATATAACCTAAAGAGGAACACAGGCTGGAAACAAAGGGAAACTCAGAAGCACAAGGAAACAATATTATACTGAGGACTAGATACAGAGCTAAAACATGAACCACATCTCAAAGAAAACTCGAAACATCCTAAAACTCTAGACCAGGGGTCGGCAACCTGCGCCTCTTTAGTCCTTATAGTGCGGCTCCGCGTGGTTTGGGAAAATAAATTAGAAGTATTTAGCTGAAGTGTATTTTATTTATGTTAGTTCTCTTTTAACTTGTAGTTCTAAATTGGAAGATTATTGTGATATTGAAATATAAAAATAAAATTATATTCTATTCTTTTTTTCATCGCTCAAAATAAGCGTCACACTCGCGGAAGCCGGTGTACCCACCGAAACGCCGTGCATTTATCGAGACTTTCAACCCCAGGTAGGCCAATTACGGATCTTCGGATCCACATTATGTCAGCAGCTATTCTCCACTGTGAACTATGTTAAAAACAAACACCGCTCACGCCTCACAGATGACAGCTGTAAAGCTGCCTGCGTAAAGATGAAAGTGACTTCGTACAGCCCCGATTTGCAGACGCTGTGCACAGAGGTTTGGGAGCAGAAGTCCCATTGTACCACGGCAGACCCGACGATGTTTCCATGAGCATGCTTTTCAGCATCTCTTTATTGACCACTTTTCACACACGGTTGCTGTACGCATACAGCCGGCTGTAGCTTTTCAGCTCACAGCCCGACACACACCAGCAACAGCATAGATAGCACAGACGTTAAGGCGGCGAGGCGTGATTGCGGGTGCCACTCAGGTGCGTCCGCCTCCCCTGCAGCGGCGCTGCAGACCACGCCCCGCCACACACATTAACCAGGTAAAATACATATTTAGGCAGAATTTTGCAAATATCTATTTTTCTTTTTTTTAGCAACATAGTGCTTTTTTTCCAATTATTTTTTAAAAGCCAGGTCAAGGCTCCAAAAGCCCAAAGGCGATATAAGGGTGGCGGCTCACAACAGTTTTTGTTTGCTACTTGGATCATTTTAGTTCAGCTGGGTGTTTTTCCTTTTGTTATATTTCTTTAAGAGTTCAAAATGTGTTAATTACATAAATAAAATGTAATTTTCTCTTTAGCACTTCATGGATTTCATAAGCAACACACCTTAGTTGTTCACAAAGCATAAAGGTAAAAAACAATATATACAGTGTTATCTTCATTTTAGATGTCAAAAAGTATTTGCGGCTCCCAGTGTTTTCTTTTGCGTGGAAACCGGCTCCAAATGGCTCTTTGGGTGTTAAAGGTTGCTGACCCCTGCTCTAGACGCTGGGTCAACCACGACAGTATCTGCATTTGGAAATGGGCAATGTTGATATTAGACAAAGATAACCCGAGTAAATGTAAAATGCAGTTTTTAAATGACTATCTCATTCATTAAAGAAAACAAGTTATCCAAACCTACCTGGCCATAATAAACCACCTATTCCACCCCCACTATTTATTAAATCGTGGATTAACTGTGATTAACCACACTTTTTTGAAAGCTGATTTCACTTTCGATAGCCACACTTAGGTCTGATTACTGCCAGACATGATGAATCAAGAAATCCCTTAAATATAACCTGTCTGACAAAATGAACTTGAATAAAAGATCTCAAAAAGAAACAAATCGTGCCAGGATCTAAAGAAACTGAAAAAGAGATAAGAAACAAAGTCACTGAAATCCATCAGTCTGGAAGGGGTTACGAAGACATTTCTAGGGTTTTGGAAATTCAGAGAACCACGGTGAAAGCCGTTACTGACAAATCGAGGAAATTTGAAACAGTGTTGAATGAAAATTACTCGACTACTCATCCATGAGGTCACAAAAGAACCCAGAACTACAACTAAAGAACTGCAGGTCCTTGCTTGCATTCAGTTAATGTCAGTGTTCATGATTCAACAATATTAAAGAAAATAAGCTTAAGTGTGACAAATATGTACAAAAATAAACCAAGAATCGGGGCAAATATTTTTCACTTTACTGCACTGCACCTATGAACACCGTGAAATTGAAGGAATATATTCTCTTTTATGTTCACTAGTCTTCCACTTCACTATCAATGCTCTGCATTGTTGAATTATCTGTGGTATCTCTAATCAACTTTACAGATTTTTTAGCTCCTTGAAAAAAATTGCTATAAACTGCTTGCTATAATGCATTTTTTTATGTACAAATATTTTATTCAAAAGTAGTAGTATTTATACCATAAGTATAGTCTGTAAGGATGGCGTGTGCAATTTATATAAAACCTACAAACTAAATCCACTTTTTTACCCCAATGACTGATTATGAAGTTTCTTCAGTATTGATTACTACTTAACATATGATCTGTTTTTCTACGATTTCTATTGGATTTTACAACAATATGGAACAAAAGAAAAAAAAATCAAAGCCACCCAAGCAGTTATTATTGTATAATTTTAAATATTCTAATTTATTAGAGTAAGAGGACTGGAGGGGGACAAAATAATATGTTTAAATTATCACTACAAAGGACAAAGAGCGGGACTGGGATATTTATCAAAATAAACAAACTCTAGCATATATAATTATGTGATTATGCAACTTCTCTTTCTATGTATAAACAGAAATACATGGGCCGAGGATATCTGCAAGTTATTACCACCGAGGAGCCTTCTAATCTAGGTCTGAAATGACCTCTACACACCGAAAATGCTGTTAAATAAAAACAGTTTAAAGTGAAATGCTCTGTGCTCATTGTTGTGTGTTGAGTTTTAACCATTAGAAAATAAATTCACAGCTGCTATTTATTTAATAAATCCATAATGCTCCTTTTTTAAACAATTAGTCAAGCCCACAAAATCTGTTCTCATTTATCCTAAACTATTGGCACGCTAATTAGCTGGAGCTACAGCGGTTCATTAAAGCGGAGGAATAACTCAAGATAATATTTTAGCAATATTTTATCTGTGGGGGAATTTGATCGGCTAAAGACTCGAGTCAGGACAGAAGCCAGACATCATGTCCTGCCTATTAGCTCCACACTGCCAGGCTCATCTATCTTTATTGGTCATCCATTAGCCTGCATTAAAGGGAGACACGGGATAATAGCAGTAATGATGCTGATGATGGAATTAGACTGTGGGCACACACGTCATCATTGAAGTGTTGCGCCTGGAATCATAAAGAGCTCCCAAAGACGAACGGACAGATGGACGGACAGTTAAAGTTTACAGCCCTGCGTGTGTGCGTTTGTATGTGCGACACACAAATGCACAGAGAAAAAGAGCAGAAGATGGAAAAAAAAGTGTGCGCAGTAACTTTAGTGCACGTCGACAGCCAATCTAAAGGCAACACCTGTGCCTGTCTGCAGGTTGGACAGATGCTGGTACAGGTGTGTGCGTGATGATTGTTGGCAGGGCAGCCACAGCATACAGACACCACAATCAGCAAAGTGACAATGCCAGCCATTAGGCAGCCAGGGATCATTAAGGTAACTTTCTGGAAATAAACTCCAAGATGGGGGTAGCCCCAAGCAAAATGAAGATATGGATGTGCGGTTCCACGATGACGGGTTCAGAGAGGCATAAACGTCTTTTATGGTCAACGCACTGCTACAATCAATCACAACTGTTTACTGTCCGGGGTAAAACCATTTTCCTACTTTGGTTTGAATCATCTCACCAGGCTTTCTCTTATTATGCCTCTTAATTAGCTCTGCATGAATTACTAATCAACCATGAAGAAGGCATTCACCAATTTAAAAAGTGATAGCCCATGAAATGAACACCGCAGTCTCATACAAGGACATCAGTTACTAATGCTGCGGGGCCTGAAAAACAGACCTTTGACTGAAAGCGAGACAGAAATAAGAAAGACGTGTGTGGAGCACAAACACATGCGGTGGCAAAGCTTATTGTGAACAAATACTTCATTAAGTATTTAGAATGGTATCAGTGCAGGCCGCGACTTCATGCTGTGCATACTCAGTGATTCACCCAGGAGACATTGATCTTCTTCATGAGGAACATAATGACCACCAGAGAAATACTGATCATATTTCAGCACCAGTCAATTCAGTTCATTAGGGCCACTCTGCCTCCTGCTGTGGACCTGCATTGATCCTGCCAGTGTCACCAGACTGTTATTCTCTGCTAACTAGATAGGAAACTCGCTAAACTGTAATTTATACAGTTGCAGCAACAAGTCGAACAATAGACTACAGGGAACAAACAAGCAGAAATATATGAAAGAGTGCAGATTGGCCTATCTGTGTAATAGCAGCATGGACTGTCTGCCTCTGTGTCCTTTCTGCGTCGGCATCAAATGTCAGGCACGACACAAGAAATCCTAAAAGTATCAAGGCTGTCCCCGGGTTTCAGAGAGAATTTTTCTTATGCCTCTAATACCTTTTCCACCTTCTCCTCTCCTCTAATCTCCACTTATCTGGCAGCCAGGTGAGCTGCAGCACATGGCTGGTGGGCAGGCTTTGGTCTGTGGGAATACAGCTCATCTTAATGGTATTTTCCCCCCTTTTCCTCCTCTTCCCTGTGCTTCTCTTACCCTTTCCTCCAGGGCAGCTGTCAGACAGAGACGGAGGCAGCCACAGAACTTTTCATTGCAGCTGTAACAGACAGCGGGGAGCCGCTGGGATTGGACGAGCGACCAAAGCCGCCCGTCATGCAGAGGGGCAGCCAGGCTCACAGGTGCATAACATCTGACAGATAATAGCAGATAAAACCTGGGCCAACCAGCAACCCGCTCCTCACTGGGGGATGGAAGACCTGTGGTGATGGGTGGGGGATCAGATCGGGGTTGCAGGGGCATGATGAGGGCCAAAGAGCTTTGACAACTAACGGCCTTTATTTAACCACCAACTGGCCATCCACAGACCCACGCCCACACACAGTAGTCAAGGACAGGCAAGGTCACTGACCTCAAATCTCTCCACAAAATGACCACTGCAGCTTACCGTACACCTGGGCAGGTTAATACTGAATCTGAGCTTAATGTTGTGCAGCTGCTGTGTTTGAAAAAGGATATAAAAAGCCAACAATCTGGTTATTTTCCCCCCACATTACTTTATTTTCTTTTAAGAGCTTGCACTAATTTCAGCTGAAAGAGTTGTGAGTCTCTAAAGGACAGTAGAGTTTATCTTCTATGCTTCCATTAACATCTTAATTTATATCTAAATCTGCAATGCAAATGGACCTGTTTCAGTTAAAAAAAATAATGACAAAACACATTTAAATCTGTGTACTTCTATGCAGTGGTGTCCATTTACGTTGGCCCTACTTTATGCCTACCTGTCACTACCTGTCAGATATTTCCCAAAAAATTCTTTCCTCTACATCAAAAAGACAACACAAACAGCATAACATTGCATTTTCTCTGTTCTTCAGCCAGGACACACACACACACACACACACACACACTTCCTGAGATTCTTGCTTTCAGTGTGAAAAAGAAAGCCACATGTCATGCTGTCCAGATGCAGGATGCCAGCTGATGTGACAATGGGAAACACTGTTTGTCTCCCGGTGCTGAGAGACACATTTAGTTTTATGGATGAGAAAACAGTCAACACAAATCTGGCAATCACCCGCTGAAAGGCCTGAAACACACAGGCACACTACAGTCAGCCCACCGAGCAGGAACCAGGTCAGGTACAAATGGCAAAATGTTTCCTGTAACGAAAACCATTCAGTCTCCACATAACATGTTTTTAAAAAAAGAAACACAGACTTAAGCAGAATTATCGAGAAACCTAAACATTCCCATTCCCTTCCTGAATGTCTGCTATAAGCGGTTTGTTGACTATGATTGGCCAGTAAAGCTCTATCTGTATAGTTCCTTGCTCTCCAACAGAGGTCAGTACAAAGTCACACACACACACACACACACACACACAAACAGAACAGCAGAAAGACATAATGAGCTGGGGAACTTTCTAGATTGAAAAGACTTCAGTGTCTGGAGCAGCAATTAAAAAAGAATCTCCCCTACAGAAATAAATTATGTATATTTTTTTATTTATACACTCAGGACTCAACATACACACCCGTTGTGCCACATGCTCCAAACATAGATCTGACAGAAGGACTAAGGCTGAAAATGACCTTCAACCAGACATTGAGTCTCTTGGCAGTTTACTGTATGTATACCAGCAGTATATCCTGCTTTAACAGTGTTTTAATGCCTCGTCATAGTCAAAACTATAGATTAAAAGAGAAAGTAAAGTAACTTGAATAAATGAATAATTATCATCCTGAAAGCTCTAAAGCAAGGAGAACTGCAATAAGTTGGAAAAAGTCATATAGTAGTTGTTTAGAGAGACAAGGTCCTCTAAAGACACACACACACACAATCGCGCGTACACACACACAGAGTGCAAAAACTCACTCCACCAGCCATAACACAGAGACAGAATGGCATCAACCTCTATTATCTAGTCCCTATGCTGCTAACACAAAAGGCTCCCTGGAACAAAAATCCAATCAGTCCTCTCTAGGAGGATTTGCTCCACAGCAGTGCTCAGCAACACTGGTGGCTCTGCTGGTGACAAAGAAATAATCTCAGAGCCCACAGCCTGTTCACAGACTGTTTACTGCCTTCGTCACATCGTCCTTTTAGAAAGAGGACAGAGTCTGTGCTTCTATGTTGTCATTTTAGTGTCCTCTGAGTTTAGCCCCTACACCCCCACCCCCCATCTCTCTCCCCTTTTCTGTATGCAAAAACATGAAACACATGGTTGGCTGTGGGAACAGTGCATGAAATTACTGTATTTGTAACACAGTGAATATTTATTCTAAGCATTATCAGGATAAGCTTGAGAAAAAGAACCTCCCGGCATATGGGCTATATAGAAACAGGTGTTAAATAATTGTTTGATGACAAATAATTTCAAAATATTTTCAATATTGTGCTGCCCCTAACTCTCTCCCTGCCTCCGTCTCTGCCTCTGGCTCCTCTCTCTCACAGTCTGGTAAATTCTTTGTCTGGTAAATTATCACACTCGTTCTCCATTCATTAGCATGCTGCTGCTTATTTAGGTACGCTGCTGAGAAGCCTTCAACAAAATCAACTGGAAAATACTCAATATGAGGTGGCCAGCGCAGCCCTCTTCTTTCCTCCCACCCGTCCTTCATCTCTTTCACTGTTTGTTTCTTAAACCACATCAAAATGGAAGCATAGGTCCCCCATAATAAAGAGGGAGATAAAATATGCAAATTCACAGAGAAAGGATAAAATTAGGGCAGTAATAGGAGGTGTTGTTTTCACAGCTGCTCATTTACACAAAAGCCAGATAGTATTTTTAATATAAATAATCTGGTTCCTTTTTTCCTACTTTTTCTTTCCTCCTTTTTTCCCTCTAGGTGTAAAATCATACTTCCAATCCACTGAAAACAAAATCTCTGCAGCTTGATAATCTGAAAGTCAGCCAAGCTTGCACTCATCGAGACACTTGATCAGCTCAGGTTTGTACACCAGGAACCAGGAGGTCACACGCAGGTTGTTCCACAGTTCTTTTTTCACCTTTTCTCAGTAAACCCAGGCTGGCTGGAAATGCTTCCTCCTCTGAAGTCAGCAAAAAAGACTATTCTCAGTGTGGAAGCTGCTACAGACTACAGTAGGTGGACCAGGTGATAGGGCGGCAATGTGTAAGTAGCTCAGAAGTATTTAGACCAACACATCATACAGCATAATGGCTTCGCAGTGTAACAGTGTTACCAACTGGAGAAAAAAAAGGGAGACCTAATTAACATTTCAGAGAAACAGAGTGAGCTTGGCTAAAAGGTGCTAAAGACAAAAGTGTAATTGCTTTGTTGCTTCTAAGCTGTAGGATGTGTGGCTATGAAAAGATGGAAGTAGACGAAAAGAAAAATGTCAGAAATAAATGCAGATTTCTTATGTTTGAGCCCAACTCAAAGGGGAATTTGGTCTGACAGATACAGATCAGCTGATGAAAGTCTACAGCCGAGCGAAAAAAAAACTGGTACACACGAGCGGGTTAACTTTAATTTTTTTTTTTCCTGCAAGATCAAAGACGGAAAGATTACTGTTCTGGCACAAACATCTTTTCATTAAAGTAAATCAGAAATTGTACCAACATAAACTTAAAATAATAATCTCTTTCGTGTTTCACAAAACAAGGATGTCGCAGGTTTTAGAGACAGTCTTTGGACACTAATACTGTGGCTCAACTCAACAGATGCAATTTTCATGACGGCCATGAAAAGTACATCAGATTCAAACTAAATGAACCACCACAACAAGGACATGACTTCACAATACATCACTGCGTTGTTCTGGTCAGAGACTTTTATCTGTTCAATAAAGAAGAAGGTCAGGCTGCTGTATTGTACAAATGAGAGAAAAAAATACTTTGCTGACCCCAAGCTCACACAGGAAACGGTTTAGTTCAAAGAAACCGACAACGTGTTCTGGTGCTTTCTGAAGCGTTATTCAAATACTGAGAGACTGTAGAGACTGTGCGTGTCTGTGGAAAACAATACAGGGAATTTATAGGTTACGTTTTTAACCTGAGGAACCTTAACATGTCTGTTTATGTTTTTGTAAACAAAAGAAGCAGTCAATTACATGGCTGAGCATTTCCACCTTAGAACTGTAGAGTATCATTTCCTCCTGTTTAAAGAATATAATGCTTATTCTGCAGTTCATAGCAGGATAACCTACATTAACAGTAAGTTACAGAATCAACTTTTTTTTTGTTATGTGCAATCTGCAGGGCTTTATAACTTGACATGTAGGAAAGAGCAGCAGCTTTGTGTCTGAAATTGGTATAAGATGAATTAGTTTAAATCCTCTAAGTTAGGGGTGTCAAACATAAGGGCTGGGGGCCCGAATCAGCCGAGCACAGACTACAATCCGGCCCACTGGACAGCTCTGGGAAATGTGAAGGAGGGCATAAACTGTATTTTTAATACATTTTACAGCATTTTCCTACTGACAAAAATCTCCCACATGGATATCCATACTACACCAACATAATTAAGTAATAGTAAAATAATTAAATGAGCTGTTTTTTCACTAATGTTGGATTTTTTAAAAAGTAGGTCAACAGTTAAAAAACAAAAACAAACAAACAAGCAAAATAAAAAAAGACATTTTGTGTAATTTCTTTCTCACAATATGAGCCCAAAGTGTTGACAGACTTCGTTAAGTTATTACAGCAGCATTTAATTATTTATTATGTATAAAAACAGAGACATAATGTTCACACAGCTCTTATGTTAAGACATCATTGACAGAAAGATGAGTTTCACTGGTCTACTTAAGAGCAAGATAATCAAATGACCTCCGTGCTCTAGGTCCTTTACATATTATCTAAACAACAAAGTTAATACTAGCAACCGCCAGCGCTACTCGTCGGCCTCCTAGTAGACACACCCATCGTATCAATTTCAAAATCCTACATCACCTTGTTCTCAAGTCATTACATTCACAGCATTTTCAGAAAACTTACTCTTACCTTCAGGTCAAGGTCACCGAGATTCGAACTTGTCTGACATTTTTAATAGACACAACTACGGTATCAATTTGAGAATCCTGGGTCACTTCCTTCACGAGTTATCGCATTGACAAGATTTTCATAAAACTTGACCTTTGACCCTGACCTTCAGGTCGAGGTCACTGAGATTCAAACTTTTCTGAGATTTTTAGCAGACACATCTATGGTACCAATTTGAAGCTCCTACGTCGCCTTGTTCGGACGGTGTCCGCCCAGCGGGGTGACCCCATCAGCCTTTTACGACTGAGGGGTAAAAAATGATGTGCCTCTTTAATTAAGATGCTATAATATTTAGAATTTTAATACTACACACCATATGCATACCACTGCTTTTAAAATGCTTCCCACGCTACAATATTCGACCTGTAACTATACATATCTGTAATGAAAGATTCACACACTCACTGTTCAAAATGTGACCTTTGACCTAAGAGATATATACTGTGGTTTCATCTGGTGAAAGCAAAGCACAGAACACAAAGAATATCTGTAAAAAGACGGACTCTAATGAAGAACATTTCTATTCTGTTCTGACAGAAACAGCAGGAAAATGGAGATACAAAGGGAGAAGTGATAGACTGAAAGAAAAGAAAGTCAGAAGAGAGATCTGAGAACTGCCTATTATCTCCACGCTGCCTCATTGCGTTAGACACACACGCTGCACGCTTCTGTGCACAAACCCAAAAGTGTGCGCACGAGAACACGCACGCACTCAGACACCCTCCTCTCAAATCGGCCCAGATCTCATGAATATGATTGACCTTTTTTCCACTGTAATGCTGAGAGTGCATAAAGGGGAAAGGAGAAACTAAACAGAGGCAAGCAGAGTTAATTTAGAACAACACATTATTGGGTGCTGACTGCAGATATGGAAAAGGACAATCTAATCGATAAGCCAAAAGAATGACAATGGCCTCTCAAATCAATGCCTGCACCCCATTTTCTCACTGTGAAAAGACAAAGCCTTTAATGCAGGTGTTGCTGCTGTTGTTCGCTCTTGTGCCTGTTTGTGTGTGCGTGCATTATGCGTTAATGTGTGTGTACCTACCTGGCTGCTGGTGTGGTGGAACAGTTGCCAGGACTAATCATTATTTAGTTGTGGCGGGGCTGGAAAGGTCAGCAGTCTGAAATGTCAGGCTGTGTTCAACAGGAGCCAGATGCAGTCGTGCGCCGCTCAAGTGTCCAATTAAAGAAGGCCGAGTGAGGTTTGAGTGGGACTGTGTGTGGGAGTGTGTGTGAAATGAGAAAGATGGAGGGATCAGATACTGAGTGTTTTGTTTTGGCTTTCCTAAATATCTGTATATAGGACCTGAATACACCACATAAAGTATAAGTATATATATATATATATATATATATATATATATATATATACACACACTCCAGCAGGCTTTTGTCAGGGTAGCCTCAGAAACGACTAACGAGCTATTCACTAATCAATACAATCTCTCAGTCAGTGGTCTTTCTGAAGTCCCAGGGTTTACAGTCTAAGACGCCACGTCATCCACAAGTTAAGGAGGATTTCTTTGTGAGCACAGAAAGGCATAAAGCTCCACTAAAAGAGTGGTAGAGAAGGTACTTTGATTACTGAAACTTTTTAGTGTTTATCTCCAGGGTCTAAAAAAGAAGGGCTGCAACTCCTCCGCTCTGTCGGACTGTGACGTGTAGTCTGCTAACATCAGTTTGGGGGCTTCCAGAATAGGAAGGAGTGTTTATTGAAGCCCAGTGCAGACATAAATATTGAATATACTATATTAGATCATTTAAAAAAAATCTATTATTCATGTAAATATATGAACATGCCGTCAGAGGCACTTTGAATGAGATTTTCTTACTTTCGGGACAGAACCTGGAAGCTGCGGTGTCGCTTTAGCTCTCTGTTAGATTTATTTATTATGTGTGAATATGTGTTTTAGTGTGAGTCACTCTTCAGAGTGGCTAATGAACATCATTAGAGACAGAAGCTAACAGAGCGGCAGGGGCAGAATCCTCATCAAATCTTTTCTTTTCTTTTTTCTTTTCCTTTACACACAGTACGTTATGAAGCCACTTGAGACTATTAGTTTATTTATACCCTGTGATTCCTCCTCTTCAAGCTATGAAGCAAGATGAGGCAAAGTAAATAAAAGCACAAGGAAAGGAGGAAAAGGATGCAGAAAGAACGGGCAAATGTTTCACAACAATGCCACTGTGATAAAATAAGATTACTAATAAATAGCTGCAGATAACGAGTGCTGTTAAGTCAAATGAGCAGAGGGCGAAGCGTCAACGGCAAATAGGGAGGCAGGTGGTTGGTGGACGAGGAGAAAAGGAGCAAAGGAGCGGAAACTCCTTTAATCTGCAGGGGGAAGGAGAGAGTGTCCTGCCTGTGTTTCCCTATCAGAATCACTCATCTGAAAGCTTCACTTGCTCTTCATACAGCCATCATAATAACCTTCACCACATCCACAGTGTGTGTGTGTGTGTGTGTGTAAATGTGCACATCTGCTCACCTACTGTGAATAGTAATAAGCAGCAGGGCATGATAAAATATGTCTGCCAAGTTAAGGATATAATAGACTTCCCTTCAAGGCCACTCATAACAACAACCTGAATAATGACCTGCATTAATTTACACAGCACACTGAGCTCTACACTGGTCAGAGAAGGAATCCTTTCAGTAAGAAATAATTGAAAGCTATTTCAGTCTGTAGAGGGTCCCTCTGTGGGTGTAGACTAAACCCTGAAGGAAGGCACTCCTGCTGTGCACATTACTGTAAGCTAGACCTAAGAAGGAGGTGGCAAGTTTCAAGCAGCTTTAATGTAAATTAAATAAGCAAGTGTCATTTTAACAGGACACCTCGTTATCGCCTTAGATTAACTATGTGGCAACAGAAAACATTTTATAGCTATAAAAAAACCACGTTGCCCAGCAGTTATTAGGCAGTGCTATCTGATACAGACCTTTAGATCGTCATGTAGAACTAAAACTTTAAGCTGCATAGTGGTAAACAAATCAAAAAAATGAAATTGTGTTAAAGCATTCAAATATGTGGAGCCACATGTTTGACATGCCAGACTTTTACTCTGGATGCGCTTCCTAATCCAACCCCAAAGGGATTTGTGTCACATACCGGCTCCAAAGTGTAGTAGTTTACAACTCTGCCTGTTAACTGATAGCGCCTCGATGCAGTAACTGAATTAAATAGAAGAATGAAATAGAAGGAACAAAAGAAAATAAAGGACTGTTCCCCTCTTCTATGCAACAGATCAGAAGAAGAAAAAAAATGTCACAGTCCTGGACTTTTGGTTCCTGACTTTGCCTTCTTGATTTTATTATGACTCTAGTCTCCCCAGTGTTTCCATGTTTGCATTTCTTCTTTGTGCTCCTGTTTCCTACTGTCCCTGTATCATGTTTAGTTAGTGTGGATCTTCTTGTTTTGGTATTTACTTGATGTTCTTACTTCCTGTCTTGCTGAGCATCTTGATTACTTAGTGTCTTCCTCTTTTCCTTTGTCCGTTGTGCTCCTCTGTTCATCTGAATTTATTCTTGTGCTTTGTATTAATTTTGGGATTTCTCTTTTTCTATGCTTTGTTAATGTTTGCACTTCCAAAACAGTAGAAAGCTGTTCTGCTCTCCATTTAGGTCAACCTCTGAAGGAACCAAAGAAAAGAAAGACCAAAATTTGTCCCTGATCTCACACATGAGTAATCAGCAATATCCAAGCCCTAAAACAATCACTAATGGACATTTCCATTACGCTTCTACGGATATAAAATGAAACTCTTGGTACATTATTTTTCATGTCATATTATTCTAACCTTTTTTTTAATGGAAATAAAAATCAATGTTACCCAAGTTTCCATTTTGACTATCAGAAGCTAAGAGCTATGATAGCACAATTACCCAAACAGGTAGGAAATGTTTGGTCATGAGGGTGCTGTGACTCACTCATATCTATTTATGATACAAAGGTCTGCTGAGTCATACCCAAGCACAAATAGGGTTACTGACGGTGATCACTGCAAGAACGATGATACAAATCTCTGAACAGATCTCAGAATGTGAAACAGAAAGAGGTGGCCATAAATCTACTTGGCATAATGTTCAGGTTTTCTTCAAAGTGCCAACATCTTAAAAACCCAACACTGATGTTTGGACTTTGTAAGACAATTAGAGAGTCATTACAGTATTAACCGGGTGTAAAAGTGGGACTTAACACGTGGGAGAACTCTAAGAACGGGCGTGGCAGTGCGGCACGGTGAAAAGAAACACTTCAAAATAAATCATGTAGTAAAGTTATTTTCTTTGTGTTTCTTAGGTTTACTACTCTTTGTTGATTTAGACAATTTAATGTAACGAGATGTAAACAGATGTTACTGTATGTGTGCTATCATAACTGTGTTCCTGCCCTTAGCCAGTGTGAATGCAGGATTCGACAAGTGAAACTAAACAGCATCATCAGCCTAAATTTAAACTGACAACTGCTACCGTTGATCTCACTCAGTGGTTTTCACACTTTTTCTGACATGTCCCACTCCAGAAGAAGAAAAAAGTTGACAGTTTTTATCAAACATTAACAATAAAAAAAAGGATCTGTGTTGAATTTAACTATTTAAAAAAAAAGGTGCATATCATCAATTCAATTTCACTAATTAACTCTTATTTTTTTCACATTTTCCACATGGTTATTCCCCCCCTCATCACCACGGCCTGCACTACAGTTTGATAATCCAAAGGCCCCATTATGTGAATAACACAATACGACAAAGTGACATCACTTCTGCTGGCACAAGCACAATACCCCTCGGGTGGCAGTTCATCAGGTTCGAGAAGCACACATGCTGTAGCCACATCCAAGTTTAAGACACAAGTGTACAACTGACTCAGTTTTTTTCACCATTTCAATGACATACCAGTACAGGAAGTCAGAGATTCAAAGATTATGCAGTGGAAGACGTTCCAACAGTTTGGAAAGATGAGACTTTCAGGAAAACAAAAAACCCTCCTGTTTTGACTTCTTCTTGTGCCATAGGCGCTAATACAAGTTCTGTGGTGGGGGCATGGATCGTGGAGTGCAAAGCAATCAAAGCAGCGGTTATACTGGGGCCCTGAGAGTGGCCATGAAGACCACTGCCTGCTCTGCACCAGTCCAACATGGACTCCAACTGGACAACAATAGTGCTAAATAACAAGTATAGCTTACACTAAACAGCCTATCATTTTCATACTATTAGAATGATTACAATTATTGTACTACAATTTTGTTTTTTGACACCGGATACCTGGTTAACCAGATGACCTAAGATCCACCGCAGTTAACATAATGACATCACACCCGAGGATTAAAGATTTAGGCTATCAAACGTCACTTGCTGAGCAGTGCTTCCCTTTAAAAACGCTGTTGTTTTTGCTCACTTTCACCCACGGTAGTAACACATACACTGTTATCATTAGGACAAAAAGGCAGAGAGAAAGCCACCGTGCAAACATCTTCCCATTTTTAGAGGTGATATTTGAAGGTAACAACATGCTTCAAGAAGCTGTTCTATGTTTCATAACAACACAAGCTGAAGATCCTTTTCACCTCTGACCAAAAGCTTACACAAACAAAACAGTTAACCAGAATTCTTTCAGGGGCCTGACTAAAGCCTGTCAATAGCTGTGCTCAAAAGGCAGAAGAGACAAGAACAAGACCTGAAATGACCAGCGTTTACTGAAGATGAAAGAGGATGACATAGTTGAAGAATCAATGGCTCTTTTTTGCACAAACTGAGATAAATCATAAACCATCCATAAAAAATATATTCCAAGACAGATTTTTTTCCTTACCTACCTTGCTCTGATATTCTTCAAAGCGGGCTACATTCATTCACTACAAACTAATGTACATGGAAATGTATACATCCTTTTGAGACGCAATAGTGGGATGAAGAAATGCATTTGTAAATACGCTGACAGCATCTAGCACTGCATTTAATCAAATGTGTTTTTGATGTGATATATCACATCTCAGCTCTAAACATTCGATGTCCGGACGGCGCGTGACGCCTTTCTCTCTCACTCGACCATGCAAAGTGATGCTCTAAAATTTTTCTTACACTCTTCCTCAACTTCCCCACCTTTTCTTTCTGTGCGGCTGCTCTCTGTCAAACAGTGAAAGCCATGGGTGGGTTGCGCCTAAACTCAAGGCCTGAGCAACAGCTGCAAAGCAAACCTGCTAAATTAACCAGGTCTCCATGAGCTTCACATATGCATTATTCTAATCAAAGCATATTAGATCATCCAGATACCTTAGACATATGGGTCTCTGTATTCTCATGCCGTCACCATCTGTTTCTCCTCCCCCGTTTTTCGAATTTGTTTCCCCCTTGCTCTCCATCTGAGTAAATCCCTTGTTCACACAGCTGCCTCTCTGAGAGACTGGCATAGATTTCTAACATCGCAACTACTTCGTGATACGTTTCCACATCAAGTCAAACTTGGAGCACCATATGTGTGCATAACCACATGTTATGAGTTTGAGCTACATGGTGGATGTAATTCCAACTAGTTTGCGGAAAACGTACGCACATTATGTGCCTCGTGTCAGCTGAAAAGGAGACGAAATCCACTAACAAACTGTTCACAAACAAATTATCCTCTCAAAGAGAAACTGACAGAAAATGTTAAATTCTTATTAGATGCTGAAATTTTCAGATGAACAACAAAAATCCTGTTTTTCACCTACTCAGTTTTAAAAGCTACTATGGAATGAAAATCAGCATTTACATAATGAATATATTAAAACGTTTGTATTTTAAAGTTGTGTCCTCCTGGTTGTCTGTATATTATCAGTGCCAATACAATCTACGATGTTGTAGCAGGATTTGTGCATATTTGGTTCAGTGATGTGCACTGAGGAGGAGGAGGAATGCATGAGAATGAGCACAAATCATTGTAGTTGTGTTTCTGCAAAGATTTTAGACATTAACCAGAGTTACAGGGATATACAAGACAACCTAAACATGCAACATACACAGAGTATTTCCCACTGCCTCTCAATCTGCCACTTTTATTTACTCACCAGAGCTGCTTCTGCTAACTCTATGTTTAAAATGTATCAGGTATGGGCAAAGCAGAAGTGTGAACACAGGAAGACAGAAAGTTGTAAAGAAGAAAGGTGAAAAGTGAGCAGGTAAGATGTCTGCAAACGGTCTATTTCTGCAGCATTTTGATGGACACTGTTTTCACTCATCAGAATTGGGATTTTAGTTTATTACATATACATTTGTTATACAGTGATTCTCAGATGGAAAAGGGTGGAGTGGGTCTTGTATGCAAGTCAGGAGATAGGATTGACAGACTCCACTAATTAATTAAAAAAAAATTACCCATAGGTGTGATTGTGAGTGCGAATGGTTGTCTGTCTGTCTGTTTTAGCCCTGCCTCTGACTGGTGACCTGTCCAGCGTGTACCCCGCGTCTCACCCCATGGTAACTGGGATAAGTTCCAGGCCCCCTGCTACCCTGATAAAGATAATTGGAAGAGAATGGAAGGATGGATTTGTATGACTCATATCCTGCTTAGATTTGTTTCTTTTTACATTATTATTACTAATAAATGTCATAATACTGGGTGGCATACAGAAACTATATAAACTTGGAGAAGAGACCAGTAAAGACGGAATGGGTGCGGGTCACATTTTATGCTTCAGTGCAACACCTGACTTTTTTATTTTTCTGACATTACACATCCAAATATAAGTTGTAACTATGTAGAAATCTCTGCAGAAGTCTGTTGCTCTGGATCTGATTGTGCTTCAAATGTTAGTAACTGGCATCTTTTCTAAGGCTGTCATTATATTCAGGACCTTGGGTTGTGGTGCATAACCAGTGTTTTTTTGGTCTTGTTTTCTCTGTGCATGCTGAAAAATCAAAGCAGACGGTGCTTTTCATGATGGGGGCTTTAAAGAGATAGGGCGTGAAATGCAGTATTTTAGATAGAGGCAAAAGTGTGCAGAATGTGAAAATATAATTTTTGAACAATAAAACATGTTAAACGATTCTGCTAGACATTCAAAATGACAAAACACACACACACACACACACACACACAAACACGCTTCTATATACTCTGAAGATCTGTTTAGGGAACATGCTTGCACTTATGACTGCTCTCACTACAGCTGAAATCATGACTTCCATTTAATCCCAAGGTGGAAAGCTTTAGTTACTGGACATTTAAATCATCACACCATGAGACAGGATCCCTTAACACACGCTCAAATAACTGACAAGCAGCCATCAAATCAGCAGTGGTTCTGCAGCACAGTTTTTGACAGCACAAACAGTTTTATCGCTGCGTTTCAACTGCCCAGCTGTTCAAGCAGTACCCATTTTAGCAGTTATAGTGGGGTAAGAGCGAAATATTTTTGCTTTATTATGTATTTTTTTTGGAAAAGTCAATATCAAACCAGATTATGAAACAGATAAAATACTGAGTGTGCATAGAGAATGCTTTTAGTGTTGTGTTTTTTGTCCTGCGGTGGTTGGATTGTGGGTGACAATGAAATCCAAGCACAGAAATTCAGGCACCTACCAGAGTTGGTGATGGTTAACAGGTCTAGACGCCTTTGTTGCTGGAAGAAAAGGAGAGAATAAAAGAAGTCAAATGTCACGAAATAATCAATCACATTATTGGGTCTCATTTATAAACCCTGCAGAGATGCTCAAATTTGCCAAATTAGTTTGCTGGGTTTAACAGCTTTCGCAGTTGATGGTAAAATAAGATTATTTACTAAAGTTATTATTTGTCATTTTTTGACGCTCTGTGGGTAATTCTGTATCGACGTTTGTTAACATGTCTGGCACGGCTGTTTTTGTAGTTGTATTTTAAGAGTACTGTGATGTCTCAAAAATGGTTTGAGACACTACTCAAACCATTTTTGAGTTTGCAGTCTATTTGCAATCTACAAGTTTGCAAAACCAAGCTTGTCTTTTTTTCAAACTTGTTTCCCAAAGTTGTGTGTGCACGTGTGTGAGTGGGTGCACGTGGAAGTGTGATCTCCTCGGTTTCGATGGAGTGCGTTTGAAAGAGTGCGCAATTTTACACTTGACGTCTTCGGCAGCTGAGAAGGAGTATTAGGGGGGTGCTAGCTGGCTACCCCTCTCTTTAACCTGCTGGCTTCCCACACACACACACACACATGTCTGGTTTGCTATCCTCGTGGGGACATCCCATTGACATAATGCTTTCCCTAGCCCCTTACCCTAACCCTAACCATTAAAAATGAATGCCTAACCCTAACCCTTACCCTAAACCTAACCATAACCTAATTGTAACCCTGACAGTAAAACCGCATTTTGAGTGTGAAAATTGCTTTCAACCCCGAGGGGACCTGGATTTTGGTCCCCACGGTGCAGAAAGTCCCCACCAGGATAGTAAAAGTCAGATTTTGGTCCCCACCAGGATAGTACGAACCCGTACACACACACACACACACACACACACACACACACACACACACACACACACACACACACACATGTACACTTGACTGTCAAGCACTGCAGTAATCAACACCTCAGCCCTCCTCATCCACTAGTCCCCAGGGAAAGAAGATCTTCACATTTTAGGAAAGTATGCACACGCACACACACACACACACACACAACGCATTTGTGTGTATGAGGGAGTGAGAGAGACGGTATGGCTAGGTCACAGTCAACACAAGCTTTTGGGTTTAGACATCATTAATATTCAAGCACCACACTAACCAGTTGCTGAGAGGGATAAGCAAAGAGACTCTCAACATACTTGGAGTCCTTCTCTCTTCAAATACAGCACTGCCTGGAGTGGAACTCTCTGATAGGCCTACTAAACACTTATTTTAGTATTTAGCAGATGTTCTTACTCAGAGTGACTTATAATATACAATACAAGTGGAAAGAGGTCCACTGAGTGCACCAGTGGAATGATTTTAGATGCATTTCATCTGCCACTGTAATGACAATCAAGAATGCAGTGAGTCACACTACTCAGTTTTTTAATTCTATAAAATTTACCCAAAATGTTAGATACAAGTGGTGGGATGAAGATAACGATGAGAATGTGCTTTGAGAAATTTATGTAGACAAAATGTGGGTATCAGTGGTTTGTAATAAGGTTGTGCTAAAAAAAAACCAAAAAAACCCCCAAAAAAAACAGGGAAGACGGAGGATGGAGATGGTGACATGACTAAAATTACTGCAACTGTGTGGAGTGAAATTGCAATCTCATTTCCTCATGATTGCGTTGAAGACGGGGACCAGATCTGTGACCGCTCGCAGCCAGTTTCATTTTCAAAGCAACTTTGATGCATTGAGATAACAATAAAACAGCAATAAGACCGAGTCAGTCTGCAACTGAATGGGGTCAAACTGGCAATTTCATACAATCGGTTTGTGATAACGCTGCAATTAACTGATAAATAAGTGAAAATCGCAAATCTAGTGCCGTCTACATAGGCAGAAATTGACATTCATATTAACCAATTACATTCAGAACCTCCATAAGTATTGATGCAGTTACTGCAGGACGGTTATTTAACTGCAACATAAAACAGGTGCTTAACAATCTTGCTTTTAAATTGGAGTATAACCACAGTACAGACAGTTGGCAACCAGTTGCGTCGAGTCCCTCATTACAAAAAGACGCGCTGCAGATGAGCTGTGCTCACTGGCACAGACCTACTCAGAGCCAACATGTCGACACTCTGCATTTATAAATCAGACAGTAATTGCAAACTTTCACAAATCAGCCTGAGAGTGACTGCAGTCCAGATCAGACTGTGATTGTTTGGAGACAGTTTGCCCGTGTAACTGCCTTGTAATCAAAAGTGGACAAACGCAGTAGATGGAAATCAGCTGGTCTCTGCAACTTGCAGATACACAGATATTTCCTAGTTGCAAGGAGGTTACAGTCCTATATTTACTTTAGTGAGACTGAACCATCGAAAGAAAGCTGAGAAGTATTTTCTTAGTGGTCTGACAAAAAAAAGATGCTGAAATGTGATAATATGAGAGGGTGAAGGCATGCAGGTTGTTTTACAGGTAGATTTATTTACTTATGAAGCCTTGAGTAAAATGTCACTTATGCCACACTCACATTCCCATACAGTGCATGGAGCAGTGTAAATATTCATGTTACATGTGAATGCACATGTGGCTGTAGTGCTGTGTGAAAGAGGTACAGTTGTTGTGATGGGAGACAACGTATGCGGTAGAGGTCACTGTGACATCATGAGTCATAGACAAGCTGAGATCACAACCACACACACACACACACACACACACACACACACACACACACACACACACACACACACACACACACACACACACACACACACAGAGCCCCTACCGTCTACAGACATCCACATGCACAGGGTTGTTACTACCAGCTTAAGAGATCACAGAGAAACATTGACACCTCTTATTCTTAAAACTGCTGCTGGACAGCAACAGACCACATTATTTTGTTTTGTTTTTTCACTTTTTAAAAAATTATATATTTTTCTTTCTTATTTTGTCTGCTTGGACGTGTATTGTTAGATTTGCATGGTCCAGATCAACCTCTGCATTATGACGTCCATGGACACGCGTGAAATAGACATGCAAATGTGAAATAGACACGCATGTAGAAGTTGAATTACCAGCATGTAAAAAAACAAATGCAGAAATGTCTCGTCTTAAGTTTCTTAAAACGGAAGTTTATGCATTAGCAGAGAGGTTGATTCAATTATCACTGGGATTGTGTAGCACCCTCTACTGGCCCTAGAAATCTCTGCAAGTGAAACTGTGGTGGAGTGACTGCTGAAGTGGCATTTAAAAATGTTTCAGATTTTATTAAGATTATGGTACAGCTGTAGATGTGTTGAATAAGAAAATCAGACATATGTGCTCACAACATGCAGAGCGCCGAGGCACTTTAAACCCAGATAACATTTTAAAATCTATTCTCATACTCAGCCCATCCATTCTTATAGTCTCCTACACACACACACACACACACACACACACACACACACACACACACACACACACACACACACACACACACACACTCTTACTCAATCTGTAATCACCAAATTCAAAGTGTAAGCGCCATTCAGTACTTATATACAGATAATGAATCTGTGGTAGAGAATTACAACACGCTACTACTGCTTTATCTTCCTGCTGCTTTTCTTAGTCCTCAACATGAATAACATGCTTAGGAGACACACACACAAACATAGGCACAGTGAAAAGGGAGCGGGACAGACAGAATCACATTAGCAAAAGCATTTCAGGGCAGAAAATAGGATTGAATTAATCTTCATCAAACATAGCCAAGAGCTGGGGGATCACACCCTGGCTGAAGCCATCCCAGCCTCACTGCCCCCTCACTGCCGTAATGTCTGATGAATCAAATACATTAAATATTTGTTTCTGACTAAGTGATTGATTTCATCCTTAAAAAAAAATCTTTTGATATTTGACTGCAATGAAATTATACCTTTTATGGCTGACAGCTTAACAGATACTAATTACACTGACCTGATGACTGATGGAGTGCACGCTTGAATAAAAATCCAAGAAGGAGAAATTATTATTTGGAAAGAAACCCGTCAGCCTCAAATCCACACATTGTTTACTGCAGGTGAATCCAGACTGAATGCCAGTTTAAGTGTTATTAGGTCAGAAAACAAGAAAACAGTTGGGAGCCAGAGGTGACGGCCACTCCAGCTGTCATCGTAGTCCAGCCAGCCATTGTGGACTCTGGGGCTCTGTGGCCAGCAGCACAGTAAACAACACAGAGACAGACCAAGAGACCAGAGTCAGACATTGACTTTAAACTGTGTTATAGGAGACCATAATTAACTTTTTTATAGGCAACTTTAGCAGTAAGCCTGGGTCAGTGCTTCTGTTCTTCAATATTCGATCTTTACGCCCATAAGTGGAAAGAAGCAATTTTGCAAAGACTTCAAACAAAATGTAAAATTGATATTCTGACTAAAAGATGAACCGCTGCGTTTCTATATAAATGCCTTTATTAGATTCTCTTTTTATTAGTTTTGATTAGTCTCTCTTGAATATATATATATATATATATATATATATATATATATATATATATATATATATATATATATATATATATATATATATATATATATATATATATATATATATATATATGCATATTATAAACAGGCTTCTAATATTACTCCAACAATGTACCCACCCCTCGCAAAAAAAAAAAAAGAATCTACAATATTCTGATCAGTATAAATAAGGTCATTAAGAGAACCAATCAGCAGGCCAGATAGCAGACGGTGTCGCCATCCTAATCTGGGTGGGAAAAGGAGGAGGAGGAAGGAGTCAAATCGAGTGACAGCAGTGGAAAAACCATTAATGTACTAAACCCCTGCTTTATGAGTAAATTAAATATTCATGCACAATCTACCCAAAACCCATTTGCCAACATTTCCTCCAGAATTTACTTTTCATATTTGCTGATTGTTATCACACAGAAAAGAAAGGCTGAGAGAGTCAACGGACAGAAGAGGCAGAGGCCCCGCCTGGTAGGGGTGGGAGGGAGGAGTAGCTAAAATCCCAGCCATCAATTTGTAGCTCATTTCAAATTAATTTAAAGTCAATATGGCTAAATTACACAGCCAAAGCCACCACCCAACTACTTTCACAGTTTTCAATTTTTAAAAATGAATTTGATGCCGTTGAAGGACACTAAAGTGTACCTCTGTGAGCTGGGAAATATTACAGCATGTTGTATAGGGATGTTATTTGGTAAATTATAATAGCATTTATAATAACATTATTAGCAATTATATAAAAGCAATTATAATAGCATTATTTTTCCTATTATTAATATTATTAACAGTAGTAGCAAAAGTTCTGTTGTAAAGGCTCACCTTTCAGCACACTCACTTCACCAGATGCACCTTGTTTCTTTTCCTCACCTTTGATTGGGTGTGGTGCTTGCCCTTAATTGCACTCACCTGTCACCCGTTATATAAGGACTGCACTCACCTACAGCTCACTGTTTCTTCACTCTCACATGGAGTGGCAGCTGAGGTGAGTTTCTGTTTGAGTCTCTTGAGTTCATGTATTATTTTGAGTTACTTAAATCATATTTTATTTCCTTTCAGAGATAGCAGTCCGTGTGTGTCTTTCCTTTTGCTCATTACTCAATAAAACGAAAAACCTGCAAGTGATTACTGACTGTTCATTCTCATCCTGACCGGATGAGCCCATGATGGTAACAATCTCCAACCTCCTCTGAACCTTCCTCCAAAACATGGCCCTTCGAGCCGGATAAGTGTTATCATCATGGATTCACAGCAGCCATTAACTGAAGATTTGAGACGTTCCGGTCGTGAAAGGAGACCTCCTGCCCACCTGCAGCAGTATGATGTTCAGTACCCTGGAAGTAGAAGTGCTAGATGCCAGCACAGTGACACAGACACACATGGGCTGCAGGATCCTGATGGAGAGTCAGAAATCCAGCCAGAGACACGCCCTGCTCCTTTACCCACTAACCAAGATAAAGTTATGAGGGAACTTCTGATGATGATTAGGGAGATTAGGCAATTCATGATTCATTTATCTCCTCCCCATTCTCGCAGTTCCTCCAGATCTTCAATTCAGACCATCTCATCTGATGGAATGAAATTCTCAAGCCATTCCTCAAACGCATCAGCAACATGAGCAGTTTCCAGTGATTGATCCAGCAACCTGTCAATCACCCTCTCAGCCCCCACAGGTTAGCTGTCATTCTGGTACAGTTCCTGCTGCCAGCCCTCCTTCACTGAATTCATAAATATCAGATGCTGCAGTTCCTTCAAGTGGTTTGCCTAGACCAGTTTTTCCTACACAAGATGAGACTCCTATTAATTTCCTGGCCACACCACTGCAGGGTCCCCACCAGATTTCCTGTGTTCAACCTGCTGTTCCTTCAGATGAAGACCCCGCTCAACCTCTCATTTGCGTTCAAGAACAAAGGCAGCACCCTCCTGTAAAACAGCAACCAGCTACATCTGATGGTTTACATGCACAAAGACCTTCGGGACTCATTCCTGCTAGTTCTAGTCACCCTGTTAGCACTAGAACACATGTATACAAGCTTGAGGGTCCTTCTTTCCCAGACCTTACCAGAGAAGATGGAATGCAGTATAGGATGTTACGAATGGCCCTTACTAACCTTCTTGACCCTCACGAGACCGAGCATTTTAAATATCATGTCCTTCTCGATCATCTGAAAGTAGACCAAGTTAAACGGTTAGCTCTTTCCTTTTCCTATGCTCCTAACCCATACACTCAAGCCATCAAAGCCCTTGATGAGCGTTATGGGCAACCCAGACAATTAGCATTGAAAGAGCTACGGAATATACTGGAGCTTCCTCCTATCAGAGCTGGTGATGGTCGGAGTCTTGATAACTTTGCTCTTCGTGTGCAAGCTCTAGTTAGTTTGCTTAGCACCATGGGTGATCAAAGAGGGACAGAACTAAATTGTGGCTCCAGCCTCCTCTGAACAACCACCAAACAGCTAAGACAGTAAATGAGAGCAGGTACACGGATTCTGTACAAGGACGTAAACACACAGCGCGGACCTGCGGATCAGAATCAGTGAGATGTCGCCTTTCTCACACGACGGGCGCTGCGGCTTTAAGCGGCTGCGCGCGCTCCTGCGGAAAGCAATCACTTTTTGGCAAAACAACTGCACGGACAAGGTCGGGGCTGAAAGCCGACAGCTCGCTGATTCTGATCTGTCGGCGGTCCGCGCTTTGTGTTCACGCCCTTTTTGCGCTGATTCTAAAGTTGTTAGTTTTATCTCTCTCAAAACAATATTGACTGAACCAGCAGCAAAAGAAGATCCAAACTACGCTTCACATAAACATCGTCATGAATTCACTTTTACTGTTTTGCTTCTGCCACGATAAAAATCACACTTCATGCACAGCTCTCTCTCTCTCTCTCTCTCTCTCTGTACTTCAAGAACAGTTTCCCGTCTAAAAATCTGTTTTCTGCATTATTCGCTTGCTTGTTACGCACAAGTCTGCTGATGTTTACAGCGCTGTCGGCCGCTGGTTTTTTTTTTTTCGTTTTACATACTTCCGAAAAGAAAACCTAATTTCTGCCGTTCAATACTGAACAAATTTAAACTTTTTAAAATTATGCAAAATGCAAAACGCTTAGCCGTGTGTCTAATAAAACCGCTGTAACGTCAGAGGTAACGTTCATATGTTGATTAATGGTTTTCTTTCGTTTTTGATGTACTGCAGAATATTTTTATAAAATCCCAGGCCAGGAAAACCACCTTCATGTTTTTCTGTGTTTTATCTTCAGCTACTTTGACACAAAGGCATCTGCTGTGATGCTCACACCTTTGATAAAGTCTTGCGTGTGTCAGCTTCCTTTTTATAGATACAAAAATATGTAAATGTACTGATCTGAATTATAATATTTCTGACTGTCAAAATTTCCCAGATTCAAATCGAATTTAATTGAATCGAATCGAATTGAATCGAATCGTGGATCGAATCAATTCAGGACCTTGTGAATCGGAAACAAATCGATTCTAGAAATCAGTGACGATACTCAGCCCTATATCTAACATTCACACTCTGATGAACACATTGGAGAACAACTTGAGGTTCAGTATCTTGCTCAAGGCACGGGCACTTTGTCATGGAGACTAGAGCAGCCGAGGATCAAATCACCAGCCTTTCAATTAGTAGATAACCTGCGCTACGGCCACCAAGTGTATATCCCATTCACTAGCTGGGCCCACGTCCTCATTTTAGGTTTGACTGCGTTTTTCAGTAGATAAAGGTGAATGGCTTAAACGTGACTTGAACTGCAGATTGGGGACGGCCTCGGAGGGGACTAGTGGCAGATCCCGGGCCTGGCAGATCCCCATGTACTAATGAGAAGTGCAGAAGTGAAGGAATTGGAAAAAAGAAGGGAGGGTGGGGCACGAAAATGAGAACAACCAGCTTGTAGAACTGGGAGATCACATTTGGATAAGAACCGGACAGGGCATGTTTGGAGGCGTGGTCCCACTCCTGAAATTCAGATAATTTATTTCCAGTTGTGTGTAGGGATGGATGAACGGTATCCGGTGCCATGCACAGCAAAAGATGCAAACTCAGCAGCCTGCAACAAGTGCTTTAAGGTGATACTGTGATACTGTGCAAAGGAGGTAACACCTTGAATCTGATGACGAACCTGGCGACGCATAGCGTTTTTTTTAAAAGCCGAGAAATGCACCGAGTTAGCAACATCCCCCAAGAACCCGAAGAGTAGAGTCCTGGCCCCTAGCCCTGCCAGTGTAGCAGAAATGATGACAGGTGATGATGGCAGCAGCAGCCGTTCTTCTCTGCGTGAGTAGCTTAATGTTGTTCGTGTGTAATTTACGTTGAGTAGGCTAACCACGTTATTACATTAATGCATGTAAGGTGAACTAGCAAACACAGTCGTAGTTACATGCAGCTGTCTTCTTGTTTGATGGCAGATGCTCCCTTCACCCTGGCCAAAAAGGCTAAAATGACCAAAGAAAAAGTGGAAAACAGCTAAACATGAGAGGTTTTTGGACAAAGTTTGCGTTTTTTCCATTGTTTAAGCACCGCGTCCAGCCAAGAGTGATACCATATATGCCCTATAGCTGCAGAAAAGGCTAACATTGTTATCTTTTTACAAAAAACAGCTAAACATGAGAGGTTTTTGAAAAAAGTTTGTGTTCTCCATTCTTTAAGCACCGGTTCGAGCACCGTTTAAGCACCGGCACCATTTCAAAAGTACCGGTTTGGCACCGGAATCAGATAAAACCTAAACGATACCCATCCCTAGTTGTGTGTATAGTGGCATATACAGGTAGGTTTGTATATATGTGGACAGTCAAACAATATCTGGAGAATTTCCCTTTCCTGACTCTTGGGTTGTTTTTGCAGCATGCTTTGGGTCACTTTCCATTTAAAATGTGAAACTGTCTCATCTCCAATATTTGGCTGTACATGAGCAGAGAGTATAGCTGTTCACAATTTATCCTGCTACTTCTATCAGAAGTCACAGCATCAGTAAGCACTAGCGTCATGGTCTCACTGGCGGCCATACAAATCCATGCAACGACATTACCTCCACTGTTTTCGACACATGATGTGGCATGCTTCAGACCATGAACTGTATTTCTACTTCTCTATGCTTTCCTCTTCTCATCATTCCAGTACAAGTTCATCTCAGTTTTCATTATGTTTTTCACAGTGGTGCTGGCTCTTTTTGACGTTTTCTAACAAAGTCTAATCTGACCTTCCTGTTCTTGAATGTAACCATCACAAAGCAGTCTCTTGACTGTGGACCTTGACAATGATATACACTACCTCCTTGAGAGTGTTCTTGACTGGGTTATGTGTTGTGAAATTATTTCTCTCAACCATGTAAACCAGTCTGGGGTGGTGTGGTGGTGCAGTGGTTAGCATTGTTCCCTAACATCAAGAAGGTTCTGGGTTTGAATCTCTGGAATTTGCATGTTCTCCCTAGGTCTGTGTGGGTTCTCACCGGGCACTCTGACTTCCTCCCACAGAACAAAGACATACACGTTAGATTAATTGGGAATTCTAAATTCCCTGTTGGTGTGAATGCGAGCCCCTTTGATGGACTAATGACCTGTCCAGGGTTTACCCCAATTCGCGCCCTGTGAAAGGGAACTGCACTTCAACAACTGGATAAGTGGATAAAAATAAAAAGGGGATAGACACCTTCTGCAGTTCAGGTAAATAAAAGCAGTAGTTACTTTTTGAGGAAAGTGCACACAAAGTAACCACTGCATTTATGTCATGTCATTCATGGAGAGAACCAAACAGTCATGATTGCTCTGATATTTATCATGTCATCATCAAATGTGAATGATATTTGTTTGCTTGCAATTTCTTTTGTAATGTCTATTAATGATCTCAGCTTTTGCACAGTGCAAATAGTCATAACTTCCAAGAAGTGATCTAAACATAGCCTCACTTGGAGGTATAAGAAAAGATCATCTTGATGGAGCGATCAGACAAATTTAAATCAGGATGGTTTTTGATTCCTGGAACTTTCTGATCGCATACATTGCATATAATTTGATATGAGTATGCTAAGTTACAGGCACTTTGTCTAAGTGTTGGCAGCTTGTTATGCATCAGTTGTTACTGTGCATAAAATTGTGCATATTTGTACCAATCCTGGTTTTACCCCAGCTCTGTCGATGGTGTCAGATTGCAGGAAACAGACATCTGCATCCACTCTCACTGCTGTCCCCAGAGTCCCAGAAATGCACACACACTCGCACGTACACAAACACGCTCACAAACAGCTTCCTATCATATATCCAGGGTCACTGTGAAGGTCGATGGTTGATGGGATTTTGAGTAAGAGCATCTTTGTTTCAGCAGCCTGACTAATCTTCCATTTTTTTCTGGTCCTCTCATCATGTCTTCGCTCTGTCTACCTCATCTGGTAAAACCGTCCAATCACCTCGTGTGAGTCACTATTTTGACTTCTGTGGACGCTTATAGAGTTAAACCCCACCACCGCCACACAAACACGATCACTGGAATGATCTGTAGCACTCTAGAGGCAAAAAAGGAACCTGCTGCATTTGCCTGTCTCTGTGTGTCGAGCTGCATCTTACTCAGAGTCCCTTGGTAACAAAGAGGGGAGATGAGGTAAGAATGAGCTAATGGGATGAGCTTTTTAGGTTATGTTTGGGTGTGGCTGTCTGCCCCACTAAAATCAAGTACATCATAACGTCAGAGGAATTTACAAATGTACACGAGACTTTAAAAAATAAAACAAAGATTATAATCTCAGGCATCAGATAAGTATATCAAAGGATCCCCCCCCCCCAAGATGTTGCTTCTCTACTGGTTTCTTGTCATTCAAAATGGGATCATGTCTCCATGTCTATGGCAGTTTCAATTAATCCATGTCGTGGTGCTTCGAAAAGGTAAAAAAAAATAAAGAATGGGAGCATAGGGGATGGAAAGCAGGGCTTTGTTGCGTGACCAGGAGCCCTCAGTTAAAAATACAACAAACCAAATAAAAGATTTATTTCTTCTGAGAGCAGCTTCCTCCTGAGCGGAAGAAAGGACAGCCGTTGCCACCTGCATATGGCACACAGCTCTCTGCTGCCATTACAGCGGTGCCTCTAACACTATGGACTGCAGTATGCTATCTGATAACACACACAACAGCTGGCGCGTACAAATAATACATGCAGATGCATACGAGCATTCAGTCAAACACATGCACGCTGTAAATAATGTTCATATGTTGTACAGGTTATAGAGGCATGCACACCACTGCCTTTTCTCATAGCAGTTATAAAACATGATTCAATCCCATCTTGATCATTAAATATTCATGAAGACCAATTAAAAGAGCAGCTAGGCTGGCTGTAAGGACCCTTTCCTCCATATTTCTGTCATAGGCAGTCTGTCAGATTTCCTGTTTTTTGATCAAGGACCCCATGGGTGCAGACTATATGACCATGGTGGCCCACTTATCTCTTTTCAAATCCTCAAACTGTCAGTTTAAAGGCAATAACTTGATCCAGTTGGCCGATACTGGCTCCGCCAGCCAGATGGTAACAAAATGTTCCCTCAACACCATACTTCTAGTGGCCTTGGACGTGACATCACTTATGTGGGTGTGTTATCCAAGTTTGACTGGCAGTGCGCAAGTTTGACAAGGGCACTGCTGGCTGTGACAGCCAACTGGAAAACTAATCTGCTCCCTTTTATTTAAAGAAGCTTTGGACAAGATGTACAAGTGTGTTAAAAAAAAAAAAAGTTGGGACGCTATTTAAAATATCAAGAAAAAAACATGCAGCGCTACATGTTGATGCGTCTTTTAAAAACACAGGCTAATCATTTTAGAACTAAAGGGACCAATTTCCGTGGTTTAAAAAGCAAACTTTTTTCTCATATGATTATAAGATTATATCTTTGCAGCACTCCGGGGTTTCTTTTGTCATAGTTCTGTTTTCAGTCTTTGGCATGTTTAGCACTCTGTGTCTTTTGCTACCGAGTCTGAAATTTGAAAGATGTGCAGAATGGGGTTTGGTATTGTCTTGCTGAAATACACAAAGCCCTCCACAGATGCTGAAATTTTCTACAACAGTATGAGAAAAGTTTTTATGGATATAAGACATTCAGTAGCAATAGTAAGATGTCTGAGGTGGATGTCGGCCAATGCGCTACATTTGTTCTTCAACAGACTGAGCTTGCTTGCACAGATCCAAACATCACCTGCTTAGATCTCTGCTCTCTGCGCCGCAAACATTCAGGCAAGAAGACAGGTGTATGCTGTTTGTGGTAGACCCAAACAAAGGAAATACAAAAAAAGAAGAGCTGGAACACCAGGAATGGCTATCTCAAAAAATGACTCCAATAAGAGAGTACAGGAATGATATCTGTAGCTCAAGAGCTCCTCAGGGAACTGTCTTTGTCTTCTTTTATCTGCTGCATATCACAACACTGTGAAACTTTCACAGTGCCTCTCAGAGGACTCCAGATTTCCCAGTTCAAAACTGCCCTGTATTCAGCATTATGGTGATCAAGTGAGAGCTCCCACTTTAATCCTAGTCTTTGCAACTAAAAATACAGTCACATGGGGGACTGGTTTGAACTATGGCGTCAAGTGGTCCAAAGTTCAGAGGCACTGCCACCTGATGAAGACCAGATAAGCTGCCTTGGAGACTCCTTACGCAGTCATACTGTGACTCTTTTACAGTGTCTCCACAGAATTTGCTCCCAGTCCCTCTCACCTGTTCAACTCCAGAAAAGGAGTCTGATCATACCTGCCAGGGTGTTTGGTTGCCCAGGTAACGACATGTGAAAAATCAGATCAACTTTTCTGTTCTAGACGTAATTTCTGTCATGTTGTGATCTAAAACTGAGTTTATCTTTTCTCCATGGATCATGCATTCACAGGGCAGCCGTATACTGTGTGTCTGTGTTACGCATGTCCTTGATACGAGTGCACATGCCTGCACAAATGGGTAACTTAAGAGCCCCTGCTGAGCCAAGACTTTCCACTTTGACCCGGCATAGAATCGATGACAGACTCTTGACACTGGGGACGAATCAATGACTTGAGGACACTGGTAGCATACACACAACTGCCCTCATAAAGACACACCCACTCCGATGGACTCTGTCCTATCATCATTTCCCCATTGGGCTGTGATTGACCCCTGCCTGATGGAGTGCAGGTGTAGTGACCTGGTATTTACTAGAGAACGCTGAATCAATGCCCCGTCGGTCGCAGGCACTCGCTCAGGACAACGCTACATCACTACTGAGCACAGATAAATGTCTTGCTGTTCTACCATTAGTAGAAAGAACATTAATCATTTAAATCATAAATCATTGTTGACAAATCTAGTTTAGAACTAAATTAGTTTTATTAACGATATGTATAAATACATAAAAATAATCTTGGAGCAGCTTCTCCAAGACTTAATCTACTATACACTAAATGTATGAAGACTATTTCCCATTAAATTATGCCTCTTTGGTCATGTCAGTGGAACAAATGGCTGAAATGAATACTGGTCTATCTAGCCCACTAGCTCAACGCACAGTAAAAAAAAAGAACAAAGATGCCACTGTGTCCCTCATTAACAAGTGCAAGAGAGCAGGTTTTCATTTATGTGACAGCATGCTATGTCTTCTACTGTGTGGTAAAAAGTTTTATCTTTGGGAAGCACTCCAATGCCAGTGGTATATTGGAAAATCCACCTTGGTTTTATAGTCATTTTATGTGAGCAGTCATCAATCAACTGCGAGAGATTGAAAAATGGGACTGAGATTATTCCACACGGGGTCTCGAGCCAAATCCTTCAAAGGTGTTAAGTTTTTGCGACTGAAACTTATAGTTGTGCTTCTTCTTCTTCTTCTCAGAACACTGAACTTGAATATCGATTGCCGTTCTCCCTGTCTTCAGGCCAGCCCTACTGGAGTATCAATAGACAAGTTGTAAGGTTGAAAAGTTCACCCATCTGTTCTCAGGGGCCTAATTGGAGCTGAAGGTCAGGGGAAGTGTACTTTTCTATTGGTTTATTGCCTTTATGGATCCAACAACAGTGGTGAACGCGCGTGTGTGCGTGTGTTGTGCTGCTCTCTTGTTTCTTGCTGCCATTTTCCATTTCAAAACCTGTTATTTTTATTTTTCATGATATCCTACAAAACAAATTCAAATGTCTGTTATCTTCAAGTAACCAGACAGTGGGAGACATATTAGAAAAGAAATGAAACAAAATGTTGTGTGACTAAAGCGTTTTCTCCGGCACAACTTTCCCATTTAGTTGAGTTCAATCAGGTATCGGAGCGGAGTGCTGAATAGTTCTTTAAAGCTGGAGCAGGCTGGGCCGCTGTGTTACTGGTAATTAAGCGGGACAATAATTAGCTGCTAGCAGTGGAGAGAGAAGGGGGTGGGGGGAGAGTTTAGGGGAGAGGCATTGAAACACGATTTCAAGCAAACAAAAACAACACACACACATGAAATCAAACTACGAGACGTAAGAGATGTGTGTATTTTTTCCCCATGTCAAAACAGCCAACGCACGCTCCAGATGTTGATGTGTGGAGCAGATGGATGCACTGTTTGGTGTCTGGTAACTTCTAATCACAGTCTGGAATGAGAGGGGGGCTAGAAAAGATGACGGGGCAGGGTGGCGTTCAAAGGACACTTGTTTGATGAGCAGCAGTGGGTGTATCAGGAAAGGGGCGAGAGAAAGTTATGCTGTACAGTAGTCTCCTTCCTGCTCTCTGTCTCACTCTGTCAAGAAAGCTTCAACTTCCTGCTAGTGTCATGTGACTTGGAACCTAAAAATCAATTTAACGCAAACAAAGCTGTGTTGGCCGTCGCAGGTACCTGGCTTACAGCCAGTTCTAATAGCTCTGTGAGTTTATGTGCATGTGTGCATGTGTGTGTGTGAACTGGGCCGGTCAAGAGCAGGTCTGGTGTACTCCTGTGTAACCTGCCTGTGCAGGAATGCAGCACGGCAGGGGTGATAACAGAATGAGAGCTAATATGTGTTGTTGCCTTTCTGTTGACTGCTGGGAATTTTGTTTTGGTAGGAAGGTAGGAATGAAGACACATGAACCAGAACATCTTTTTGTAAAAACCAGATGTAAAAGTACAGCGAAGATTGTAATAATTTTCTGATTGGCTGGTTTTCGTTTATATGATACAATCTCACTTCTTTTTTACTCTATTTCCAATCTGTTAACAACAATCTTCCTTATGTTTTCATTCCTACCTTTCCTGTCTGAATTAAACTTAGGTCTGTTTGTATCTGGTAGGACATGCAGAGGGTTGGTGTAACAGGGGACGATGCTAGAGATAGGATGAGATGGAGGCAAATGATCTGCTGTGGCGACCCCTGAAGGGAGCAGCTGAAAGAAGAAAAGTGCTACATTTTTAAACAAATATCTGTGCTTTCTGCTTCTTAGATTTTCAAAACATGCTCGTTAGGTTCAACATGTTCAACATGTTGTGGGCGCTAATTTGAAATCCAGCATTTCTATCAGCTCAATAAACATCAGCAAACACAAAGGAAAGAGAGTCCTGATGCATGCTCAATCATCCAGGTAAGTAAATCCCAAAAGGTTAATTCTGTTAATCTGGATGAAGCGTTTTCAGTGGAAGAAACGTTTCGTCACTCATCCAAGTGACTTCTTCAGACCATTGAAAACGGAAAGAAAAGGGAAAGACCATCTCTGAATCGAGGAGGGGGCCTAAGGGTACATCTTTCACCATCTTACGATGCTGTGATTGCAGCCACTGCCCAGTTCTGAATTGTGAATGGTACTCATGACCATTGATCAATGATCTTTGATCTTTGGTTGTTAATATGCAAATTGTCATGAACATCGATTAACAACCAAAGATTAATTTGCATATTAATGATCAAGGAACTGACCTCACAGCCCAATTTTCATTCACTGGGCTGGTTTTGTGCAAAGGTACTGTTTATAAGGTTGGGGAAACCTGCAGTCAGCTGAGACTGTAGAAGTCACTTGGATGAGTGACTGAAAATGTGACGTCCAGATGAACAGAATCAACTTTTGGGAAAAGACAGAGAGCTAACTTTTCTCAGAGGTCGAGAAAGATGAAAGAAAGACAGGACAGGAAGGAGAGAGGTTAGATTTAAAGCTAAGGACTGCTCAGGCTGCTCGGGTGTTCGATAAACTGGAATTTTAAAGCTTACATGTCCTGATGTTTTTAAATGTGTCATTATGTTTTTTCATATGTAAAACCTGCTGCAAAACAAACTTAGGTAGACTGTGTTATTTAAAGTTTGCATGACAATACTCTGCATGTTAGTGCAGGATAAACAGGTTAGTTTGCTGTACTGTGATGGATTTAAAGTAAAGAACAGTGTGTGACTGGTGCACAGTGGCTGTGGTGCTTATGGTGCGAGTTAAGTTAGATCAAGTGAAGCAGAGATGCAATTGAAATTAAGCTGATTATGTTTGACTGAACTGCAACTTCATACAGTCTAATAAAAAGACAGCATAAACGGTATACTGTCATTGTAGGATGAAAATCAGGCAGGACAACGCAGGAAACATCTGCTTACATCTTGTTGAATTCAGTTGTGTACATCCACAAAGAGCAGCAGGTCAGCTCATCACAGCCTGTGTATTAAGAAAATCTACTGGAGCTTACATTAGAAATTATTATCAGTTGTGATTCATTTCTCCACACTGAGCCATTGCAGCTGATTTTAGGGTTCCCAAACCTGCTGAGTTCCACTTTAACATCTTCCCTGTTCATTTTCCGGTTTAGAGACAAAGTCATCCTCTACAATGTAGAGAAATGGAGATGTTTTTAAAATGTTCCTTCTTTTTCTCTGCTCATGTTCAACATGGCTGATTCAAACTGAGCACATTTATTAGAATTAAAATTTAGACTGAACTCACGAGGTTCAGTTAGCTTTGCACAAAAACCGCTTGTAGAAACGTCCTCCAAAGAGCTACTTTTTATTTTCTAATTTTGAGTAGATTTTAGAGTCTGTTCTTTTTCACTTTCACTTGAGTATTTTTTTTAGCACTGTACTTCTACTTAAAAGTAAACTCTTGATACTTTGGCTATTTATTGAGTGTGTATGGAAATTACATAACCAATTACATGACACATCACTGACTGAGCCTGACATCCAGAGATATTTTTTCAGCTAAACTAATCTTTCTCTAGCCTCATCCATAATTGCATTATATTAACATGTTTATAACATCATCTGCAAAAACACTACTCTTAGTTTTGGTTATTTTAAAGCCTCACATGTGTGTATTTGTCTACACCTACAGAATCTGTGTTGCTAATGAGCAGCACTGCTTCACTGTAAAGCTGCACCTGCCTCCACCAGCTCTGGCCCCAGCCCCTGCAAAGCTTCTTTTTTAACCTGGCCTATCTTTTCTCTCTTGCATTTTCTAGACCTTTTACTGCCCCAGGAACCCCAGTCAAGGTCTCCCCTCCTCTCAGGAGCCTCTTTCCCGCCCCCTGAGATAAAACAAACAAGAAAACAGTCGTTTGACGCATCTGTAATCACCTTAGTTATATCCGCTGGAACTGAGGGCTTTTAATTTGCCGTGCTTTTAATTTGTTTTCACAGCAGTTTCGAGCAAATTGAATTTGTTAATTAAAGCAGCAAAATGAAATGCTGAGCATTATTGACGAGATGCTAATTGGGTTAGTGTGGAAATTGGAAGTGGGGGTGAAGTGGGGTGGGTGGAGGCTAACGAGAGGGCTGAGGGAGGAGAGCGGGGCATTTTGGGGTATCAATAGTCAGGACAAATCACATTACAGAACAGCGCAGAAAGGCTACATGCCAAGTGGCCCTGTGGCGGCTCCATTATGATCTGTGTGTACGTGTGTGTGCACGCACAATAAAGCTCAGTTTTTGGGAGGGCAGACGGTTGTAGTTCCTCCTGATTTCTTTCAAACGCGAGTAAATACAACCCTTTGTTTAGGCAGGTGTGTTCACAAAAACTGTCAAACAGCAGTGTATGATATTTTTTTACTGCACAGCCTACCAGGACCACTCACTGCTTTTCTTACTGTTGGCCAAATCTACATAACAGTTCCATAGTAACAATCAAAATTACGTGAGAATAACCAATACCATTATCAGCTCTGCGCTTCTCCATCTGCAACTTTATACAACAAAAGCACAAAAGTGGCAAAATTCAGTCACAATCCTCTAACGTGTGTCTCAACCTCAGAAATAAGCTGGAGTGTGTGTGTAGCAGCGGCTAGCTTCGATATTTGTAAACCAAATTTGCTGCTTTTCCTCTTAAAAGCAGCACAATGCCAAACCTGATGCACGCGTTGTGCTGAAAGGAAGGCCCATTCTGGCTTATCCTCATAGCAGTGTGATGGATTTGTGTAGGGGATGCAGGATTCAGAAGAGCAAATACATTACAGAACTACACATTTTAAACAAATATATAGGAATCTGAATAAGCTTTACATTTCAGAAGATATCACAAATCCTGCTTCAGACCTTTACCAACACAACTATATGAGAGACCTGTTATTATCTGCACTTTGGGATTTAACAATTCTGAAAGCAAGAACAAAATCACATTACAAACATCCACAACACTGTACGGCAATGAGTGCACTGCAGTTGGATCAGAGTGGGTATTTTTATTTGTAATTCATGATCCATGACTTGTGGTATTTTTTCAACATAGTTTTTGTTATTCATCACCTCTCAAGAAAAAAAAAACTAAGGTATGATTTAAAAATTGTTTTTTAAATCTTAAAAATCTTTTTTTAATGGGTACACCTTAGGATTAAAATGCAAACTGCATTTAATTAGGCACATTAAGACGTTGTGAGAGAAGTTATGGCTGTGAAAGCTGTTCATATCATTGCACAAAACCCAGCCTTTTGTTGCAGCTCTGCATATTTATTTCTATTTGTCATGACTGCTGATTCAGCAATGTTGCAGCTCACTCTTTAAAGCCACAGGGTCTGAGTAGATCAAGGGGATTTATATGCTCATTAGTCAAACACACACTCCACCCATTTTTCCCCATTTACACTCAGTGAACTCGGTCTGCAGGCTGGTGAGTCTTGGCACGAGCATTAATGGCGAACAATGCCAATCTCCACTCTGAAATGTGCCCGGTTCATTTTTAAATGCCAGCATTTGTCTGTCCATGTTTACTGTAAGTACAGACTATTCTGAGGTGGTGAGCATTTTTGGTGGTTATATATGTTTTCTATTTTTATTTTAATAAACATTATTATTCCTGTTAAGAAACTGTTTGTTTACAAAAGTTCTGCCAAAGTTAAGCCATTAATATTACTAGATGCGCTCACTACACTCCTTTAAGGTACATACATACTAATACAGCCCAAACTCACATGTGCAAGTTTTGGGTGGTTATTAAAAAGCCAGAAGACTCCTACTATGCCTCTTCACTAGGGCTGCCACCATTAGTCAACTATCAAAATCATCGACGACTAATTTAATAGCCGACGCGTCGTTTGAAGCTTTGTAAGATCCTGAAAGACGCAGAAATAAGTAGTAGGATTTAAGAGTGTAATAACGGACTGAAACAGAAGATGGCAGCACTGCATGTACAAGGATGCCAGCTGCCGTTAAACGCCAAAGAAGAAGAAGCAGTCTCTGGTATTGTAGCTGTGTCCAAATTCAGGGGCCGTATCCTTCGGAGGCCGTATTTGTAGGCCGATTATGTCACAGCGATTCGACGAAGGCTGTCCAAATTCGAAGACTCCTCCAAATGCGTCCTCCTTTTCCCCAGATTTGAAGGATGGGTCGGGTGTATCCTTCGTGGCCCAACCTATCCCAGAATTCATAGCGCAGCCCAGCCAATTCCAGTTTTCAACAATGGCGGCAGCTACTTAGTTTTAATATTACTCTTATTACAGGTTAAACATGATATATAAGTCACTTAGATCGCTTAAAAATGTTATTGTTTGGCTTTTTTTAGTGTTTTATTTGTTCATGAGTAAATCGATTTGGCTGAGATTAAAGTTACAGTTTTCACACAGCTGAATAAATCTCAAACAGAAAACTGATTAAACAGAAGTGTGAGATGGTAGAGAATTTACTCCAGTGTCCTGTTATGTTTTAGGGAGCAAGGAGCAGACGGCTGAGTTTATTAACCTCCACCGAGACAATCTGAAAATTTCATTAAAAGTTTAATAAACTATCATCTTGTCTTTATTTTTAGTTAGCACGTACCTTAAACACTTGCTGTAAGCTAATGATAGTTATATAAGAGCAGACGCATGCTGGTGCAATAAGCTGTACGTTTTACGTCCAGTGGATGCATGATCTGATTAGTCAACTAATCGCAAAAATAATCGGCGACTAATCAACTATCAAAATAATCGTTTGTGGCAGTCCTACTCTTCACTTGAAGTCCAGGTAATGGGGGTTTAAGTAGTCCAGCTAAGGCTTGCCATAAGCTTTCATGGCAGCGGAGGTTTGTCTGATGGAGTGAAGATGGTGGTAGTAAAGACTGCCCAACCACATGTTCTCCTTTCATCCCTGGGAGTGCCTAACCAAAGCATGCACATACACATGCACATATACATGGAGGAGGGTGTCTCCTCAGCAGATGGAGTAGTGTCTTTCTTCTGCAGTTTCCATCATGTCAGCAGGACCATACTGCTCACCGTTGGTGGGAAAGGACCAAAGACCTCCTGAAGTGTTGGAATGTAAACACCGACCGTCTTGAAGCTCTGGCACTCAGCAGATTATCCAGGCTGAGGCTACTGAAGAAACACATTACACTACCAAACAGGAGGAGGAAAAAAAGGCATGCCAAACAATACCAGAGGGCAGCCGGCATTATTCCAACAACTGGGAGCGCTGTGGCCGAGCGTGTGGTTCTTTAGCTACCACTGACACATTAAGTGCCACTGGTGTTAACAATGCTGAACCATCCCCACAACAGATACTGCAGCTATAGAGAAAATCACCTTTGCAGAAATGAGACGAACTGCAAATCCTCCAACCCAACTGCCTAACTGCCTAGTATTAAACATTACTTCTTAACCAGCTCATTGACCCTTCAGAGCTCTGCTGAGCTGTTCAGTTCTAATACCGCTCATCTCCCTCTGGCTACGCTGGCCCAGTGCACTACTAATGAGAAGAATTCACTCATTTGACTTGAAGGACAGAGTTGGCTTGGGAAGAGGACAGGAATGAGAGGAGGAATGGGATGGAATAAGGACAGGAATGACAAAAAAAAAGTAAGATTAGAAAAGAAATAGTCTAAAAGATTGGAGAGAGTTATTTGGAACTAAGGGGGAAAGGAAAGGAAGGAAGAGAGAACAGGAGTGGGAGATGAGCAGCAAGTTGGGTGAGATACCGAGCAGTGGTTGAATTACAGAGGTGATTATAGCACTAATTACAACCTGAGCCGCTTCATTGATAAGGTCCCAGCCAACACCTGACAATTCTTACCGCTCTAGTCTGTTATGATGAAAATATTCAAAGCAGGGTGTGTGTGTGTGTGTGTGTTTATTATGAATATAACCCACTAATGGCAATGCGACCTTTCTCTAAGTGCACTTTCCTTTATATCTAATGTAGAAATAGTAGTCTGCGCTACATCTGAAAAAAGGAGAGAATTTTAGTATGAATTATTGATATGCATTGATCATTTTTAAATTACATTAAAAGGGAATTTCTTTCTGATCTACAGTATTTAAATATGCACATGCATTATTTATGCCAAGGCCAGGAAATTATAAAACCACACAAGTTAGCTGAGTGGCTGATTTTAAACTTGAACTTTCCAGCTAGCTAACAGTTGGCTGGAAGGTTCAAGCTAACAGTTAGCTAGCTTAGCTCAGCGGTCCCCAACCCCCGAGTCATTTGGTACCGGGCCGTGAGAGTTGAGACTCGGGTGTGAAATGTATGGTTTTCAGGGTTTTTAGCGGTTTTTAGCGTTATTTTGTTATCGTTTTTTTCGTTAACTCGGTTTTCCTGGGTCTTTTCACGTGTGTTATGAATAAATCTTCTTTTTTTCGGTACCGGTACTAGTTTTATTTTGTTGTATTTATCCGCAACACCTTAAAGGCCGGTCCATGAACATATTGTCGGGCACAAACCGGTCCGTGGCGCAAAAAAGGTTGGGGACCGCTGGCTTAGCTAAAGCAGGTCTTAGTTGTTAAAAAGAGTTTAGTAGTGAAATATGAGATGACGCATTTCGTCAGAAAACATAACGAGGTCTCACTATCAGCTTCTAACCTTTTCATCTCTTCACACTGGTGCCATCTGCACCGTCTGAGGAAGAGGGAAAGGATTTAAGTCACTACGTATGCAACAAGTAACAACAGATTTTAGTGTCTGTCATTGCTGAATTATCAACATGAAGAATTGCATGAATACGGCATATTTATTATTGAAGAAGAGTTAATGTGGAGATGAGTGCATTGTTTGGAAAATTATAGCCCAGTCCACATTTGCAAAGGCACAGGTGTAAGTTAAGCCTGGATTAAGTCTAGACAGAACATGCAGGCTACACAGTTTAGTCTTGTTGCATAACTAACCGGACCTCTTTTTCCTCTCCTCTCTGATTGTTTTGGACTGCTCATTAGCACAGTTAAGTGCTTTTGTTGTCGAGTGTGGACGAATATTTGCTATTTCCGACTTAACCAACTAGTTTTATCCACCAAAAGCACAGCCTGTCCTAAGGTTACGGATCTGTCCTTGACCACTCTGCCAAACAAATTAAATACCCTGTACAGCATTCCTATTTCTACCAATTCTAACACATAATAACCCATTTGGAGAGGGTGAATCTGAATGCTTTTCACAGTCCCTATTACTAAACGTCCTCATTTTAGAGAGTGCACTCAGCAATACGAATCAACCTGAAAGGGATTGAATTGTGGGACACCACTGTATTTTATGCTGCCAGTAAATATATCTATCTTGTTCATAACAATTTGCAGGTCTGTGTTTTGTAATCATAAAACGGATAAGTTTGGAAGAGATACGAGAGCCGTTCTTTTGAGAGGGCTGATTACAGCAGGCACCATCTGCGTGGAGCCCACAGCTGCCTGCCTCATCAGAATACCTAATATTCCAATGGAGGGGGCTCTAAGTACCTGGCAAAGCCAAGTAGATAGATAACAAAGAGCCTATTAAATAACGGACAAAGTGGCCTGTGAAGGTAGGGGTGGGGGATATGGGAGTGTGTGGTGGGAATTAGTCTTTTAGTTCCACACACACTCTGAGATGAGATAGCCCCGAGTTCTAATTAAAATTCTCATTCCCATCTAAGGTGGTAATTTTGATCTGAGAAAGAGAGGAAAGTTTGATGTCTTGCAGACAGCCTGCTTCTGTTCCTTCTCTTGCTGTTCCTCTCTTCCCCGTATTTCTCTTTTCCGTAGTCTTGATCAAAATCAATGTTATCTGCCCAACCTGGTAATTCTATCGTGCCCTTGGTAACCCTCAAAGTCATGTTGGAGCGATCTAATTTACAAAAAAAAAAAAAAAAAAAAATCAATTCTTCAGAGTAATATTCACATTTAAAAATGTGGAGATGAGGAAGATCTGCAGACAGCTGCAAAAATGCCAGTTTAAGCACGGTTATGGTAAGTTACAAAACAATTAGGAAATTACAGTCACAAACTCATTTTGTTATTCTTGAGTTTGGAGATAAATTAATCAAAAGAAACTCGCGACTCGGTCGACAGTGAATTTATGGTCTGACAGGAATTTGTCAGTGCTAATGCTTCTTCAGTGTTTTAGCTGTTTTATCAGTAGACGGCTGGTGTAAAGACAAATCAGTGTTCATTAATCAGTGAGGGAAATTTAAAACTGCTGGCTAAGGGTAAACGTAAATACAGTAAGATCATAATTCACGTCGGCAGTAATGACACCCGGTTACGCCAATCGGAGGTCACTAAAATCAATATTGAATCGGTGTGCAACTTTGCCAAAACAATGTCGGACTCTGTAGTTTTCTCTGGTCCCCTCCCCAATCAGACCAGGAGTGACATGTTTAGCCGCATGTTCTCCTTAAATTGCTGGCTGTCTGAGTGGTGTCCCAGAAACGATGTGGGCTTCATAGATAATTGGCAAACCTTCTGGAGGAAACCTGGTCTTGTTAGGAGAGACGGCATCCATCCCACTTTGGATGGAGCAGCTCTCATTTCTAGAAATATGGACCAATTTATTAAACCCCCCAAAATATGACTATCCAGAGTTGGGACCAGGAAGCAGAGTTGCAGTCTTACACGCCTCTCTGCAGCTTCTCTCCTCCCGCTACCCCCCCAAAAAACCATCTCCATTGAGACTGTGTCAGCTCCCAAACAGACAAAAAACAAACCAAAAACCAGCAATAAAAAACTTAAACATAAAAAATCAAAAAGAAAGAACAATACAGAATCCACATCTGAACCAAAGAGTAAAACAGTGAAATGTGGATTATTAAATATTAGGTCTCTCTCCTCCAAGTCTCTGTTAGTACATGACTTAATAATTGACCAACAAATCGATTTACTCTGCCTTACAGAAACCTGGTTGCAGCAGGATGATTATGTTAGTTTAAATGAATCAACACCCCCGAATCATTCTAACTACCAGAAACCTCGAAGCACAGGCCGAGGGGGCGGTGTGGCAGCAATTTTTCACACCAGTCTATTAATTAACGAAAGACCAAGACAGACTTTTAATTCATTTGAAAGCCTGATGCTTAGCCTTGTCCAACCCAGCTGTAAAACTCAGAAACCAGTCTTACTTGTTATCATCTATCGTCCACCTGGGCCTTACACAGAGTTTCTCTCTGATTTCTCAGACTTTTTATCTGATTTAGTGCTCAACTCAGATAAAATAATTATTGTGGGTGATTTTAACATCCATGTAGATGCTAAAAATGACAGCCTCAAAATTGCATTTAATCTGTTATTAGACTCAATTGGCTTCTCTCAAAATGTAAAAGAACCCACCCACCACTTTAATCACACTCTAGATCTTGTTTTAACATATGGCATAGAAACTGAACATTTAACAGTGTTTCCTGAAAACCCTCTGCTGTCTGATCATTTCCTGATAACATTTACATTTACAATAATTGATTACACAGCAGTGGAGAGTAGACTTTATCAAACTAGATGTCTTTCTGATAGTGCTGTAACTAAGTTTAAGAATATAATCCACCCACTGTTATCATCTTCAATGCCCTGTACCAACATAGAGCAGGGCAGCTATCTGAACGCTACTCCAACAGAGGTCGATTATCTTGTTAATAATTTTACCTCCTCACTACGTACGACTCTGGATACTGTAGCTCCAGTGAAAACTAAGGTCTCAAATCAGAAGTACCTGACTCCGTGGTATAATTCTCAAACACGTAGCCTAAAGCAGATAACTCGTAAGCTGGAGAGGAAATGGCGTGTCACAAATTTAGAGGATCATCATTTAGCCTGGAGAAATAGTTTGCTGCTTTATAAGAAAGCCCTCCGCAAAGCCAGAACATCTTACTATTCGTCACTGATTGAAGAAAATAAGAACAACCCCAGGTTTCTCTTCAGCACTGTAGCCAGGCTGACAAAAAGTCAGAGCTCTACTGAGCCAACAATCCCTTTAACGTTAACTAGTAATGACTTCATGAACTTCTTCAGAAATAAAATTTTTATCATTAGAGAAAAAATTACCAATAATCATCCCACAGATGTAATATCGTCTACAGCTACTTTTAGTACCATTGATGTTAAGTTAGACTCTTTTTCTCCAATCGATCTTTCTGAGTTAACTTCAATAATTACTTCCTCCAAACCATCAACGTGTCTTTTAGACCCCATTCCTACAAAACTGCTCAAAGAAGTCCTGCCATTAATTAATTCTTCAATCTTAAATATGATCAATCTATCTCTAATAATTGGCTATGTACCACAGGCCTTCAAGGTGGCTGTAGTTAAACCCTTACTTAAAAAGCAATCTCTAGACCCAGCTGTCTTAGCTAATTATAGGCCAATCTCCAACCTTCCTTTCATATCAAAAATCCTTGAAAGAGTAGTTGTCAAACAGCTAACAGATCATCTGCAGAGGAATGGCTTATTTGAAGAGTTTCAGTCAGGTTTCAGAGCTCATCACAGCACAGAAACAGCTTTAGTGAAGGTTACAAATGATCTTCTTATGGCCTCTGACAGTGGACTCATCTCTGTGCTTGTCCTGCTAGACCTCAGTGCAGCGTTTGATACTGTCGACCATAATATCCTATTAGAGCGATTAGAACATGCTGTAGGTATTACAGGTACTGCACTGCAGTGGTTTGTATCATATCTATCTAATAGACTCCAATTTGTTCAAGTAAATGGAGAGTCTTCTTCACATGCTGAGGTTAATTATGGAGTTCCACAGGGTTCAGTGCTAGGACCAATTCTATTTACATTATACATGCTTCCCCTAGGTAGCATCATTAGAAGACATAGCATAAATTTTCACTGCTATGCAGATGATACGCAGCTCTATCTATCCATGAAGCCAGGTAACACACACCAATTAGTTAAACTGCAGGAATGTCTTAAAGACATAAAGACCTGGATGGCCGCTAACTTCCTGCTTCTTAATTCAGATAAAACTGAGGTTATTGTACTCGGCCCTGAAAATCTTAGAAATATGGTATCTAAGCAGATCCTTACTCTGGATGGCATTACCTTGGCCTCCAGTAATGCTGTGAGGAACCTTGGAGTCATTTTTGACCAGGACATGTCCTTCAAGGCACATATTAAACAAATATGTAAGACTGCTTTCTTCCATTTGCGCAACATCTCTAAAATTAGAAATATCCTGTCTCAGAGTGATGCTGAAAAACTAGTTCATGCCTTCATTACTTCCAGGCTGGACTACTGTAACTCATTATTATCAGGATGTCCTAAAAACTCCCTGAAAAGTCTTCAGTTAATCCAAAATGCTGCAGCAAGAGTACTGACAGGGACTAGAAAGAGAGAGCATATTTCTCCTGTTTTGGCTTCCCTTCATTGGCTTCCTGTTAAATCCAGAATTGAATTCAAAATCCTGCTCCTCACATACAAGGTCTTAAATAATCAGGCCCCATCTTATCTTAATGACCTTGTAGTACCATATCACCCTATTAGAGCACTTCGCTCTCGCTCTGCAGGCTTACTTGTTGTTCCTAGAGTATTTAAAAGTAGAATGGGAGGGAGAGCCTTCAGTTTTCAGGCCCCTCTTCTGTGGAACCAGCTTCCAGTTTGGATTCAGGAGACAGACACTATCTCTACTTTCAAGGTTAGGCTTAAAACTTTCCTTTTTGCTAAAGCATATAGTTAGGGCTGGACCAGGTGACCCTGAATCCTCCCTTAGTTATGCTGCAATAGACATAGGCTGCCGGGGATTCCCATGATGCATTGAGTTTTTCCTTTCCAGTCACCTTCTCACTCACTATGTGTTAATAGACCTCTCTGCATCGAATCATATCTGTTATTAATCTCTGTCTCTCTTCCACAGCATGTCTTTATCCTGTTTTCCTTCTTTCACCCCAACCGGTCGCAGCAGATGGCCGCCCCTCCCTGAGCCTGGTTCTGCCGGAGGTTTCTTCCTGTTAAAAGGGAGTTTTTCCTTCCCACTGTCGCCAAAGTGCTTGCTCATAGGGGGTCATATGATATGATTGTTGGGTTTTTCTCTGTATTTATTATTGTGCTATCTACTGTACAATATAAAGCGCCTTGAGGCGACTTTTGTTGTGATTTGGCGCTATATAAATAAAATTGAATTGAATTGAATTGAATTATTTTCAAAAGAAATATGGCAAAATCTGACAATTAATGATTTAAATAAAAAAGCAATTATTAGCTGCAGGTAACAAAAGCAGATCACACCTGAACACAACTTACTGTAATCCTGGGTGGAGCCAACTGACATACAATTATTGCCCCACCGATCAGACACAGATCAGTGCAGCAGTGAATTACCTGCACACTAGAGCTACTTGCTATTCAGTTATTTTTATAAGAATAACACTAAAATATTGAAATAATCGCCCCAAAAATCATATTTTTTAAACTAGAGTGGTTATTTAATATTTTTACAATTAAAAAAATAAATAAATATCATTCTGCATACGTGAATTTTCATTTGTATTATTATGCTACATCTTTGATAGAAGTGGGCTTCCTCTAAAGGAGTCTGGGCCCAGCCTAAGGCATGGACTAACTGCTGTTTCACACTCAAACGAGCCAATTGACCTGGTTCAGACATCTAAATGTGATGCCTCCAGGACGCCTCATACCTGACCTGTTTTGAGCTTTTCTAAGTGCAGAGAGACCCTGGGACAGGACCAGGAGGTGATAGAGAAATTATGTTTCTTGGTTAGCCTGGGAAGGTATCCCCCAGAAGAGCAGGTGGCAGTCATAGGGGGAAGTAGAGTCTGGGCAGCTTTGAGCCAGATGAGCAGGAAAACGCTAATAAATGGATGAATGGGCCTGATTTGAATTTGGCCAGTTTTCCCTTAAAAACTGTGACCTCGTGGACCTCTGGACAGCTTCCCATTCTCACTGCTTGCATACATTTCATTATGGACCGTTTAGATCTCTTTGAAACTTTAGTGTGAAAGTGAACCAGCATTTATGTGAGGGGGTCAAATGCAGCATATCAGTGCAGGAGCATAACCAGGAGCGGGCTTGTCTTTTTTGACCAAAACATAACCTTTGCTCATTTTCCTATACACTACATGCCCACTGTGCATCCTGCAACTTTATCCATTCCCCTTACGTGGAACACAAGTTGGAAGATTTCTGCTTCGACTTAGTAAAGAAGTCCAAGTATTTATGATGAGACTTTCACTGGGTGATCTAAAAATAACAGGAGCACTAAGGAGACTACCTATAAAAGGTGATTTAACAAATTCAAATAACATATGAGTTTTGATTTTCATGCGCTGAAACATTAGTTCATGCACTTCTTACTTCTAGGCTGGACTTCTGTAATTAATTATTATCAGGATGTCCTAAAAATTCCCTGAAAAGCCTTCAGTTAATTCAAAATGCTGCAGCAAGAGTCCTGACAGGGACTAGAAAGAGAGAGCAGATTTCTCCTGTATTGGCTTCCCTTCATTGGCTTCCTGTTAAATCCAGAATTGAATTCAAAATCCTGCTCCTTAAATACAAGGTCTTAAATAATCAGGCCCCATCTTATCTTAATGACTTTATAGTACCATATCACCCTATTAGAGCACTTCGCTCTTGCACTGCAGGCTTACTTGTTGTTCCTAGAGTATTTAAAAGTAGAATGGGAATTCAGTTTTCAGGCCCCCTCTTCTGTGGAAACAGCTTACAGTTTGGATTCAGGAGACGTGCACGATCTCTACTTTTAAGATTAGGCTTAAAACTTTCCTTTTTGCTAAAGCATATAGTTAGGGCTGGACCAGGTGACCCTGAATCCTCCCTTAGTTATGCTGCAATAGGTGTAGGCTGCCCGGGGAGTCCCATGATGCATTGAGATTCTCTCATACCAACCGGTCGCAGCAGATGGCCCCGCCCCTCCCTGAGCCTGGTTCTGCTGGAGGTTTCTTCCTGGTAAAAGGGAGTTTTTCCTTCCCACTGTTCCCACTGTTGCCAAAGTGCTTGGTCATAAGAAGTCATATGATTGTTGGGTTTTTTCTCTGTATGTATTATTGTAGGGTCTACCTTACAATATAAAGCACCTTGAGGTGACTGTTGTTGTGATTTGGTGCTATATAAATAAAATTGAATTGCTCAAAGTTGTAGAAATTTTCCAGTCCACCGATTTAAAGTTAGATCACGGACAGACAGACGCATGCTCATGCGTGATTTCAGATGTTACTTGTGTTTACTGAAGTACAATCATTTTTTTCCTCCACAATCTAATAGTCACTCTGAGCCTTTCCTCTTGCTTTTCCCCTTTCCTCTGTCCTTTTTTTCCAGCTCATTACTGAAGGAGGCAAGACAATGGATCACTGTGACAACGCCAAAGTTATCATCACCTTGCTTGATTATACTTCTTTGGCGCTTTTTTTTCTCTCCGCTGCGCACATTACGAACACACACCTACGAAAATACAGAGAGACGCACACACACAGACACACAGAACATTTTCTCAGATGAGCAGGCTGCCGGGGGTAGTGTTAGGGGGCTAACTGAATAGCCATCACTCTGATAGAGCGCCTTCATTGAGGCTGTAAAATTAAACAGCCAATTTCACCTGGTAATTGGATAGTGAAATATTTGTGGTCAAACTCCCCGCCATGAGACAGTAGCAGGGAAGAGAGTGAAAACAGGGCAGATCATCACATTTAACCGTCACAATGGTGAAAAATCTGCCAACCTTATATGACACCATACATAGCTAGCGTCCACTTGTAAATGAACTTGCTTTCAGAATGAGAACACGGAGAATTTGCTCATATTGAACAGCAACAGCTTAAGACACGGTTGGACGGGCGATGGTGTTGGTATTCACAGTAGCGGGAGTTAAATGATAAATTTCTCAGGGTCAGACATTAAGAATTCTTTCTGTTAGTCTCTTCCAAGCACCTTAAATTGCCATAAATATACTCTAATTAACAAGCTGAAGCTCCTGTGAAGTCTTTCAACCCGCTCACACTTATTGCAAAAATAGCATTTACAGTACAGTGTAGTTTTTCTTAATTACCAGCATATGAAAGCGGGAATAAGGGGGCTATACCAGCAGATGGTAATACCTCAGGGGTTGAGCTTCTTCTTTCTCGACATACTGTGTTTGCCAATATAAACTGCGGAGACGCCACCCTTGGGTGATATGAACTCTGCATCAAGGAGTGAGTGCCTTTGCTAGGATCAAACACTCAAATGAGCCGTGATGATGAGCCTGGTGATACATGTTGCTGTCTCCGAGCTTCGGCCACAGAGGGCTTTCTGCATCAGCCCATCCCTTCTCCTCACATTCGTTGCCCTTAACCTCAGGCTTGAACGTTTTGAAGTTACTTCAGAAGACTTTTACATTTTTTTATTAAAGATTTTCAGTGGACCACATGCTACTAGGTTAATTGGTACTTTTATATTTTTGACTGATGTGCTGTGGGTCTGTTGTAATGTCTGGTTTTGGAAAAGCGTTTTCATGTGGGGGAAAAAACAGCAGCAGTTATATAAATAAAGTTCTTCACTCTTGTGGCTGTGTGAATTATGACTGTTGTCTCTGAAAAACAATGTGAGTACTGCTATTAGCTGCAAAAGCTTTTAGGGATGAGGACTGAGTGGATAGTTAGCTGAAACTGTGTGACTTTGATATGCTTGTTTGTTTCCCCGCTTCCTACCAACATCAAAACATCAAAAATGCTTCTTATCACACTGACCTTCTGTCGAGTCGTTTCTTTAACTCAGACCCCAACCCTTTCACAGTTAAACATGTTTCTTTTAATGTCTAAATGCAATCCAAACCCTAATATACACTCGCTGGGCACTTTATTAGGTATACCTCGACAATACTTATTCCTTTAGAACTGCCTTAATTCGTCAGGGCACATATTCAACAAGGTGCTGGAAACACTGCTCAGAGATTTTGGTCCGTATTGATGTGACAGCATCACACAGTTGCTGCAGATTTGTCATTTCAGAAAACCAGTTTGAAATGACTTGAGCTTTGTGACACTGAGTGTTATCCTGCTGGCAGCACACTGTGGTCATAAAAGGATGGACTGTGGCATTTAAACGATGCTCATTTGGCAGTAAGAAGCCCGAAGTGTGCAAAGAAACCAGCCTGAACTCTTCACAGAAGGCAGGATGAATTCATGCTTTCAAGTTTTGTCCACTAAATTCTGACTTTACCATCTGAATGTTGCAGCAAACATTGAGAATGATCAAAACAAGCAACATTTTCTGGTTTTTTATTGTCTAATTTTGGTGAATCTGTGGAAAGTATAGCCTCAATGCTTGCTGTTAGCTGCCAGGAGTGGCACCTGTCACCAGTCTTCTGCTGCGTAATTCATCTGCTTGAAGGTTATGTTTTGGATTCAGAGATGCTCTTCTGCATACCTCTATAGTAACATATGGATATTTGTTTTACTCTTGCTTTCCTGTCACCTTGAAGCAGTCTCGCTATTCTCCTCTGATCTCTGTCATCAACACTGGCATATCCACTGCTCAGAAAACTCCCACTTAGTGGATATTTCCTGTTTGGTAGACCATTCTTTGTAATCCCCAAATATAGTTGTGTGGGAAAATCCAAGTATATCAGCAGATTCTGAATGCAGACCAGCTCGTCTGGCACCAACAACCACGCCCAATGTTCAAAGTCACTTAAATCAGCTTTCTTTCTCACTCTGATCCTCAGTTTGGACTTCAGCGGCTCGTCTTGACCACGCCTACATTTTTTTTAGTTGTTGCCACATGATTCGCTGATTTGTGTTATTATTAAGAGGTACTTAATAATCTATGCTAGTGCTAAGAGATCAGGCAACACTGAGTTTTGCTAATATTTATACAGTCTGCACAACTTCAGCTATCCAGTGGCATAGCATTAATTCAGCCAAGGAGCAAGGCACAGGTATTGGTCGATCAGATTTATTCATAAATTTCCACTCATGCCAATCACCTCCTTATGTAAGTGAAAAGTTATGTTTCTCCGATGATGCTGGAAAACTAGCTTTAAAAGCAAAGTTAGATACATGTATGTAAAGGCAAGAGAAATATAGATACTTCTTTCGGTGTTGTAGTTCTCGTTCAGTCCACTGAAACATGCACGCAGTAAACACTAAGCACTATGGGAAAACCACCAGACAATAACAATTCAGGCTGCTTAACTTGCACATCAGCAGTCTAGTCAGCCAGCCAGCCAAGCAGTCAGTGTCAGAGATGAGACAAGGCCATAATCCAATTCTGGTTTTTACACGGCGTCATGCCTTTACCTTTGACAGCGTGATTGATGTGTATGTAAATGTGTTTTGAGGAGGGCTGTGAGCAGCTAGTTAAAGCAGACATTTAGGGCTGCTCTGTCAAAGATGAATGGAGGGAGGAAGAGAGAGAAGAAGAAGAAGGAATCCAAAATAAAGACAACTATTGATCCATGAATGAAAGAAGATGGACATTGAAGGAGCCCCAGACAAGGCGTTATGTACCTCTTGAACGTCACTCTGCATTCATGGGGAGGCTGCTTGACAGCTCCACAATAGCATACTATTGGGAATCTCTATCAAACACACACCAAGCAGAAAAAAAGGTACTCCTTTTAAGGTGTCCTCTCTATTGTCCTCTCCCAGCCTGGTCCTTCTTTTTCCGTAACCATTCTGAAAGTCAATAGAGAGAAACAACTCAACCCTGAGGTCAATACACTAAATAGATAGCAGATTTCTCTCAAGACCAGTGAGTGTGTCTGCCCGGTGTACAAGTGTAGGTCTTGATTTGAAAGCGTGAGTTCCTGTGAGCACGGCTGTGCGTGCGCGCATGCTTTCTTTTGCCGTGCTCTCACACGTCCCTGCGAGACTGTCATGTGGGTACTAAAGTTTAGCAACTTTACCGGAACAATAGGTGACAGGAGCCTCAAATCTGCCCGCTCGTTTCCACAGCAACCAAGCAAAGAAGAGGAAAAAGGGTGGGGGTGCGAGGAAGGGGGAAACAAGTCTTCTCTCCATCACTCATGCACACATCCGCTGCTATTTGAAGCCATAAGTCACCGTAGTCAAGTCTTTCCCTTGAAACTTAGCATGCAGGGAGAAATCTGTGTAACTGGCACCGGTAATCTGTCTGGATATATTGTCAATCTATTATACAAAGCAGTGTGTTGAATGCATTCATTTTCTGTCCTTCGTGATGGACAACTGGGCTGAGGAAAACTTCAAACGATGAGACAGAAACTATAGATTATGTTGATACAAAAACGTGATTTTGGCTACCGCTAACTTTTTAAGCCGAAAGGAACGAGCAACTGTGACGCTAATTTAATCAGATCAATTTAGACGAAACTGATTTGATTAGGTGAAAGTGACACTGAGCCATGTTAGCAGCAGGTTGTAACAGGACAAAGCTACATAAGAAAGGGAAATAATAACCAAAATTATGGAGCGTAATTAAACTGACAAAACACTTTTATATTAATGAAAAGTTTGCAAAACTGAGCATATGCATAATGCACCGAGCTGAAGAAAACACCACTAGGAACTTCACTTGACTTATTGATTCTTTTGGGACTAATGAACAGCGCCTCAATGGTATCAGTGGGATACAGTTCATTCCTTTTGACACAATTAGTATTTAATCAATATCATTACTAATGTAGTGGAATTGGTTTCTCAAGTATTCTTTTGCTGACTTGTTTTGGCTTGTCTGCCTGCCGCTCCACAGACATAACAAGCTGAAAGTATGTGTAAGTGTTGCTTACTCATTAAAGCACAGTAAGATTTTTTTCATTAGAGAGATGGGTCCTTTCAAGCTCTGTCTTCCACAAAAGAATTGAAAAGGCAAACTTGAAAAGAGAAGGCACACGTATATGACATGTCTCAAAAGTATGAGGCAAACAAATGGAAAATGAAGACATTTTTCTTTGAGACTATTGTTGATTTTCTTCCCCCCTCCTCGCTATCAATACGAACTCCTGTATAGAAATGGAGAAATGGATTGATGGGAAACAGAATACTCATTTCCCATAAAATGTTTCCACAGACATCAGATGGCATCAAACAATGAGACAGAAAAAACGAGAGAAGGAAGGAGGGAGAATTTTTGTGACAGTGGGTGCAAGAGAAAAAAGAGACCCTACATAACTCCTCCATGCCCCCTTGTGCCCTGTAGACCCAGCACCCTGCTCTCCTGTGACTCTGATGAAAAGGGGGCTGCAATCCCTTTCAATTTGGCCAGTGAGCCCCAGTCCTGTTAAAGGCAATCGACTGGCTGAACAGAGGCACTATATCATAATATGCAGGTGCAGACGAGCCCGGCAGAAGAGAGAGGGGACACATGGCACCTTAGGAGAGAGAAAGGGACTCTGGCATCCATCTCTCTCGCACTTAGGCTGACACTCAACCATGGGGGAGAAATACATACACACACACACACACACACACACAGGCTGTGGCCATGCTGCAGTGGGAGAGCAAAAACACGAGAGGCGAGAGAGAATAGAAAAGTGGAGGAAAAATGGGACCTATCACTTCCTTCATTTTTTTCTCCTTCTCACTTCAGGTTTAAAAAAAAGGACAGTCTGAAAGAGAAAAGAAAATGTATTTTGTGGCGAGTGGTATGGCGAAGAAGAGGGGAAGGAAAAGGACCTGTCTGGAATGAGAGCAAGGTGTTTGTTTGTGGTGACTAAATGCCTCTGTAGGCGCGGGGGAGGCCAGTGGCTTGGCTAGAGCTGTTTGTTATCGGGGGTCTCCAGGCCCCTCGGGCGTGCCGAGCTGCTGGCCCAAGTGAGAGGGGCTGAGCCTGGGGAAGGGTAAAGAGCCAGAGCCCTTGCCCGGGGAGAGATGAGAGGCCAATGGGCTGGAGAGGGTTTCACATTCCACATGAAAAAGCTGATTTGTCCTAAAAATATTCAGCGTATTGACATTCGCTGCCATTTCCTGCCTGGAGTGTAATTAAACGTCTAGTACCCAAGTGCTGTAACCAAGCCGTGTAGCCAATATACTTAACTGCATCTAAATGTTGACTCTTCCAGGCTCCATAGAGTACATCACTGAGTGCTGCACACGGAGATTGAGGACTTGCGGTACACACTTGACTTGTAAGAACATAAAGCATTCATACCCTTTCATCCACTTGAGGGCCTGTGCTGTACGAACGCTGGGGAAATTGAAGCTGAGAGCTTATAGTACAGGCTTAGGTCAACAGTTTGATAATATGTGACATCTGATCTGCTTCATACAGAATTCTTAACAGCCACACAGTGCTGAATTGTGAGGTCTATAACTGGAGGCAAGGATAAAACCCCAGAAAGTCTGCAATCGTGTAGTTTAACCATGACCTGTCAGTTATGCTCGGCTTTGGCTCCAGCTTATCACTAAACACTGAATCATCCGAGTCTAAGACTTAAAAATAGCCTAATACAGCAAAAATACTAACTAGCATGGATGCAACAAACAGATTGTGGGCTACAGTATTTTGCAGAAATTCATTCTTTGAAGTTTTAATAATGGTGAAAATCACCTAGGTGTTTTCAACAACGATCAGGCTCCAAAGCATGACAATCACAGTGCCAGCACAAAATGCTGCATATTCATTCAGCATATACTGGCAACATCATAAACAATAAAAATGAACAGGAACACGCTTTAAATCACTTTCATTTGTTGAATCCAATTTGGATTCCACTGACTCTGCCAACATTAAAAAGCAAAAAGATGAAATAAAAGTTTGCCACAGCCTCTTCACCACCTGCTGCTGTTTAATTACCAACAAACAGAGATTCAACATCATACCTTCCACCTCACATGCTGCCTACACTACACTTAAACTGTTTGAACAGTTCTGTTTGCCCTTGCTGCTATTAAACAAACAAACAGCACACGAGGAAGTCCAAATGGATCACAGTGCAGAATGCTGAAAGATAACGCACACAGAAGTTATGTGTCTGCGTCGAAACGCGAATGGGGACCCTGGCCACTTTTCTATAAACGTCAGGGAGTTTATTATATTCAAATTTTGTACGTATGAACTATATGGAGTCACATTAAGCCATACTAATGCCACCACTCTCATACATAGGAAACAACATAAGAAATTAATTCCCCAGGAACACACAGTACTGTGAAAGCCACCCTCAGCTCTTTAAAATTTGCTGGAGATATTGGAAAAAGCTGCAAATATAAATGGAAATACAATATATCAGGCAAAAACAGAGTTCGCACAATCCTAAGGAGGTTGAAAGTCAAAATTCATTCTTCAAGTCTCTAAGGTAGGGGTCTCGAACTCCAGTCCTGAAACTTTTCCATGCGTCCCTGCTGCAACACACCTGAATACAATTAGTAGGTCATTAGGTGGCAATTCAGCCATTTGATTCACGTTACGGCAGCTCATGAGTGAATGAACATGGTGCAATAAATGTACTTTTAGAAGTACATTTTTCCAAACACTTACATTTACCTAAATTTACTTGAGTAGGGTTAGGGGTTGCCACTTCAGCATGCAGTCAGGTTCTATACTCTTGCTAATGACCTACTAATTTTGTTCAGGTGTGTTGCACCAGGGACACATGGTTTCAGGACACCGGGCCTCGAGGACTGGAGTTCAAGACCCCTGCTCTACGGTAAGTTTTAGGTAGTGGACAGGAATCACACACTTTCCAGGTGCTATTACACAGTGGATCAATCTGACAGATCTGACACTTGATAATTAACCAATTTTGACAAGATCCCGAACACCACAACACTGGGTTTTCTAATGGCTGCAGACACTCACTGTTGTACTTCCCTCCTCACCACCTCTGTAAATATTGAAGATAATCTGAGTCAAAATTTTCAGATCCATCCTGAAAACCTGCTGCCACTGATTTGTGTAATTTGGCACACCTCAGCCTTTTGTCTGCCTTCCTTAAGAATGGCTTCTTGACAGCCACCCTTCAACTGAGATCATTTCTGATGACACTTAGCCAATAGTAGATTATCCACTGAAGGGTCTGATGCAGCTCTCGTGTCCTGCATCAGGTCTTTGCTGGATTTTTTTTAAATTTATTTATTTTTTAAGAAAATCACATTGACAGAGACTGTTGCAGGTATTTGTTTTAACTCTCCAATTTCTTCTTTTCTCCTCTACTTGTCCAGTATTGTCAAATTTTTAAGTACACACTGCACATCGTGCTTTTTTGGTCAACGACTCTTTGGGAATCACCTGTTGATGCAAAATCATATTTCATGCCTGTCAAACTGCGTTATATTTGACATTTTAGTAGAGTCAACAAAAAATGGGAACAAATTATGCATTTTTGTGACAGACTGCTAGTAACAAAGTGCCTAAAAATACAATTTAAAACTAGTTTGTTGCTAAAAGTTGCACAGTATTCATGTTCATCCATCACATTGTAGTGAGAAAATTCTGACATGTGGCAAATATCGAGCCTGCACAGTAGTATTTCCATCGCTGTTTTGAATGACTGAAAACCTTCACTTTAACAGGCAGATGAAGCCAAAAATTTCACATATCCAAAAAGGTCTTAGATGTGAAAGGTAAACCAGCCCTACTTATAATCCACAACCCAATTTCCTCACCACGGATGCTCCTTTTTTCTTGGAGGCTATTGTCTGTTATCCATTTATTTTCTGCTGCTTATCCAGTTTAGGGTCACAGGGGACTCAGCTAACATAGGGCTAACATAGGTACACCCTGGATAAGTCGTCAGGCTGTCCCAGGGCTAGCGCAGACCATGCAAACTTTACACAGAAAGGCTCCAGCCAAATGGCGGATATGAACCCAGGACGAAGGTGCCACTATATGCATATAAATATCTGTTTCCAATCCAATATCCAGGATATTCATCGCTGTTAATCTTGACCTAGCTGGACTGCATTCCCTTACATAATACCACATCCATTTTTTATGCTTGATGTAAGTGTAATTCAATACTAAAAATTGCTCTTCATAGAATAAGCTCCCCATTTTCCAATGTTGGTATTAAATCAGTGCACACACTCACATATTTACATTAATCTGATTTTTTTCGTTGCTGTAATTGTTCACAATGTCCGTCCTGGCTGCAACAAAATCCCTTCCTGAAGCGATTTCAATGTAAATGACAGGAGACTTAATCCACAGCGCTCATGCAAAGATAATTTTCCAAAGTTCAGCAAAAAGGTAATATGAAGCTTCAGCAGTCTGAGTAAGCCAAACCAAGTGGATATCTTCCAGTTTTAAAGCCTTTGTAGAGTGAATTTCCTTGTTCATGCCACATCTCAGCAAGTAAACTCTGCTTACACTGAAAAGGACGCCGTCGCTTTAAGACGGCATCGCTACGCAATTAATTTGGCCATTGAATCAGCTGATTCAATTAGTGACTCATACCTGCCAGGCAAAGCAAAGACAAAACCATGCATGCATCTGCGTACATGCTTGCATGCACGCACACACACAGAAGGACATATATGAGCGGGCCAAACTTTATTCCTCGCAAGCAACTTTTGACAAGTTCGCTTCCACATCCTGGAGTTGTATTTAGACGTGCAAGAAGCGAGTACTGGAGAGCAGTCATGTAGAAAGAGAATGCTGTTACTGGAGTTATTAACAGGCTCCTGTGTTTCCCCCCTCTCAGCTGAGCTATTCAGAGCATAGCGTTCCTCATCTGCCACAAACACATGCCGACAGACAGACGCAGCAGACGGACACACCGTGCAGCCCCTCGCGCTGTGCAGTAATATGTTTTTTGCCCATTTACAACAAATTAAGTTTCCCTCAAAGTGAATTTCAAGCTTGGCTGCCTTTGGAGGGCGAGCAACTCTCTTTTCATTAATTTTCATTCTTTCCCTCGAACAAATGATCTACTGTACAGCCCGCTCGGCGTTACTCTCCTCTCCCTGTCTTTTTTTGTTCTCTTGTTTTCTCCCCTCTTTACCTTCCTTTTCCTGCTTGCTGGTGAATTTGGGCAATGGAAAGCAATTACACTGTCAGAAAGGTGTATTCTGATTTATTAAAAGCCTTGAATGCTATCTGTTTTGTTCCTCTTTGTGTCCCCTCTGGGGAACTGAGTCCTGACACCCAAATGAGACAGAGTGAGCACTCGCTGCTCAACGCTTCATCCTGAGAGTCATCTAGAAAGCGACGGAGTAAATATCCATTGGCAGAGGAGGACAGATAGATGGCTATAATGCAGCTGAGAGGATGGGAATAGATTTGCCTGTGAAGCCCAAGAAATGGGAGACGTGAAAAGACAAAGAGAAGGAGAAGGAGAGAGACTACTACAATGAATCGCTTTAAAAATTTGTCGTCTTTCATTTCACAAACCGCATTCTCCTTTTCAGTGCACCACACACCAGTAGACATCACCCCTTTGAGAGAACCTCTCATTAGCTTAATTCCTATTTATGCAAAAGCAAAGGAGGCTAGAGAAAGAGGGTGAGAGAACAGAGAAAGAGAGACAGAGGCCTAAGCCATTAAGGTGTGAATAAGTTCCAATTTCCAAAATAAATATTATCTCTGTCTGGTAACCCGAAATCTGTGTGCTTTTGTGCCAGCTTTATAATAAGGATCAACAAGGGGTCAGCATTGCGTGAACATCACACATCCAACTCGCAAAGCTTCACCTGTGACACTTTAATCTATTTATCGCTATTTTGCCCACACACAGTGCTGCTGGACTGTGTTAAACTGTAAAGTTAAACACACCGCAGACACAGACGCCCTCGCTTTCACAGCAGGCTACACATTAACAGCCGTGCATCGTGCGCTCCCCCCACCCTCCCCACGGTCCTCGGCACCTCTCCCTCATTACTGCGTTCTTGATCACCAGAGAGATGGAAGAGATGCAAGGGTGGAGATGCGTAATAAAGCATCTAGTATCCTGGGGGAACCATTGGTTGAAGATATGAGGCCATACAGCACTATAACATAAGGACATAGATCATAAACCTGCTCATCTTCTGCTCCCTCTGGATCGGCCTCCTTAGACAAGCATCCGAGGCTAAAGGACAGCCACGGCTTAAGCTTTTTTCTCAGATTCTTTCGCCAGCCTACATGATATTCAGAAGCGTCTCATATATTAAGGGTCACTCGCTAATGAAGCAAAATAGAAAAGCAGAATAAAAACAAGAGCCGTTGCCAAGAAACCCACAACGATACGACGACGACCTTTCCATCTTTGAGGAATTTCCCTACAGTTGTGATGCCGGGCCGCTGTAGGCAGTGATTAACATATTATTAGACGATAAAGAGTCTAGCTCTTTCATCCAGATATCTAATAGCTGCTGCCAGAAGAAAACGGAAAACTTCCCGAGGCCAACGGAGAACGATTTATGACAAATGCAAAAACAAGGAAAAGAAATGGCAAAGAGGTAACGCGAGGACCTGTAAAGTTAACGACAGGGAAAGAAAAAAGAAAAACAAAAGAGAGACTTCATCAGAACTTAGTGGAGGAAGAAAAAAGTATAGGGAAAATTAAATTTCCACCCGCTGATAGAAGTGTACGCCTCGTCCTTTGCGTTTGCATTTTCCTCTTTAAAATACATTTTTCTCCTGTTTGATGTTAAGGCCACAGCTAATGCATTCATGAACAGTCTGCCACTAAAGGGAAAAAAGTCTGTTATCTTGTGCTGTTTACCTCTCAGCTTGGGGAAAAGCAGTTTACTTACTCGAGTGGCGCCAGCTTGCTTGACTGGTGAAGTGCTCGTGTCTGTTTTGAATATATGCTAACCACGAATGTTTTTTGGGGGGGGAAATATAGCTAATATTTCCGATTGCCTCTCGACCCATCTGTCTGACTTGTAGGTACTGTAACGAGAAGGGAAAAACAACGACAGCGTGATGAATGCGGCAGAATGTGTCGCTCGCATACTAATATATGGTCAAATCTATTTGTGTCGTAATGGCTTTCAAACAAAGACAGTCTGGACTTTCACCACTGAAACTGCATCTCCTCACCTCACCACATCATGCTGATGAAGTCCTGATTGGCTATTCAGGGGCTGGCCTTTGAACGAGACAGTCACTTGTTTGAGGGCTCTCTTCATTACAAACCAATCACAGAGCCATTCACAGAATAGCTCCAGTGTCAAGAACTCAGATATCAGAGTCTGCTTTCACAGAAAGTTGGCATGAATTAGTTACTGTAATTAAAACTGGCACTCTGTCACAATGGATGCTGTTCTATTAGTTGATGACAATGTATGATGTGTGGAAAAAGCCTCGCTGGAAAGATATGAACGCCAATCACTATGTTCAGTAGTGAAGACACAAGTGCAGCTCCTGCTGTGTCTGATGGCTCAGTTATTACTCATAATATATCTTTATTATTGTTTTCTAATAGAGATTCTGCAGGTTTAAAACAGGAAGTCGAGATCACTTGTGAAATACACAACGTAATTATGAAATGTCCATGTAATAAGAGCTCTTATCAGCACAGTGGCAGTCTATGATGCCAAGCCTGCGGTTTGCTTCCTGTGTTTCCATCAGTTTGCCTAACCCGGCTCCTCCGGTGTGGCTGCTGACCTTCTCCTCTCTCCACGGCTGGAGTGGCTATTGATTGGATCTTGGCACACGGTGTACAAACACAGAGATAAGGAGAGAGAGAGGGAGGCAGCCAGGCAGATATAGCTGCACTGCCCACTCCACTCCACTCCCCTCCTCATGCTCCAGATGCAGGGGGGATGAGAAAAAAAAAGAAAAAAGCTCTGTGAGACTCCACTCCCACCGAGCAGACACCCAGACATGGTACCTGAACACTGATAGCAGACAGGATTAGGTCTAAAATTCAATCACAACAGTCTAAGTAATGTTAAGTCACTGCAGCTGACAGTGACCACAGCTTTTCATCAACACAGCACAGGTGATCAATCATAATCTCGCTTTGATTTGTGAGATTTAAAAAAGAAAAATGGAACTGAGTGGATGTGACATCTCTGGACTGTGATTCTGAGATCAATAGTTTCACTTGATGTGGGTATGTGAGCTGAATCACAGTGTAACAGTGAGCAAGGACAGGCCTGGTAAGTTGCACGGAGGCTTTATGTTGGTCAGCGGCCTCTTCTCCCTCTCCCACCCCGAGGTTGCTCTTTTACACTTTCTTCCCATCTGGTCTACAGGCGGAGGCTGTGCTGTGTCAGAGGTGACTAACAGTGTCATAGCTCTGCCCTCCCAATACAAGAAAAACCTGAAAACGCTGCCTCTGCAACTCTTGGGCAGACACCGCTTACTGATGAGATAAGAAGAAAAACACCCAAGGTGGGCAAATAAGGTGCCATCAATTCAGCATGGCTGGGGGACACCTGACGAGTGTAAAAAAAATGAGGAGATGGTAGGCATCTTTTCAAAGAGGCTTTTTAGTAGAAGGTCAATAGCATGTTGTCTCTTCCTCTGTGTCTCCGTGGACATAGATGCCTCAGGGGGAGAAAGAGAGAGAGAGTTTTACTCACATGCTGTCAGGACGGTCGACAAAAGGAAAAGCTCAGACAGACAAGAACTAGAGGAGCAGATGCAGGGCCGTGAGCCCGACAGAGAAGGAATGGGAAGAATCCAAAACCCTCTCCTCTGGGGAGTAAAATAAATTCTTCTGGTATTTGTCTTCGTGTGTGTGTTTTTATGGATGTCTGTGTAGAGGCTTTAAAGGGCATGAGTGTTGAATGAATGCTGGGAAATTCACTTTGAGCAAATAATCAATGAATCAGTTTATACACACAGACCTACATGCTTGATATATACCGCTCTCAAACAATTAGAATCTCATCAAAAAGTTAATTATACATGAAGTGGAATATTGCACTTGTGGTTTTAGTTTTGATGCTTTGGGGACTCAAAATGACTTACAATACAGAAACGTTGTTAATTTGCATACTGAATTTGTCTGGGACTTTTGCGATAAATTACTGAGTGAATGCAGTGCACTGTAGCAGGCTTGTCATACAGGTAAGACGTTTTGATAGCATTCGTTAGCTTGCCTCTATTATTGGGTTGGTTGTCTCTCGTCTCCCTCTCAACCGGTGGTTCAGGTCAGGCGAGTTGGCGGAAGGAACATAGTCAGCAAACTATTTGGTTCAAGTTTTGGCATTGTGGGCAGGCACTAAGTCCTGCTGGAAAAAGAAATGAGCATCTCCATAAAGCTTTGGATTTGGAATTGATAAAATAGAGAGGATCAGCCGCTGCCAACAGCAGCAAATGACATGGCACTCTGAATCATCACAGGCTGTGGAAACGTCACACTGGACTTCAAACACGTTGGATTCTGTGCCTCTCCACTCTTCCTCCGAATGAAATGCAAATTTTACTTTTAACTAGAAGGCTGAGCATCAGCCCGGTGCTTTTTCTCCTTAGTCCAGGTAAGATACCTCTGACATTGTCTCATGTTCAGGAATGTCTTGAAATTCAAAATTATTCCCTTTCCTGAAGACGTCTGTGCACAGTGGACCTACACCAGGCTCAGACCAATCCTTATGAGGCTTCTTAGCCTGACTTTTCTTGACAATCCTGTCTTCAAGCTTGCTTGTGGACAAATTTCCCTTCCAGATAACTTTACACCAATTAACTGATATTAAATAACCTAAAAGAATTTTTTTTAACAAAAATACAAAATATGCTTGGAAATAGCAGTTTGATATTTTGGGAACATAGTGATAGACTTTCCTAACACTATTTCTTGTCTAGCAGTAATTTTCTGGAGTCTCCATTGTTTGCTTGGTCTCAATAAACAATTACGAACCATAAGATTGTTGCTTTTACACTTTGGTGTTAAACAAATTTAACAAAGATCCAATTGTGAGCTTTCATTTGCTTGTAAAGGATTTTATGTCCTCCCATTTTCAGTTTTTAAGCAAAGCTAAGCTAACCAAGTTCTGGCCTTTAGAGAGCCATTTTTACAAGCACTGCAGCCCCAAACCTCGGGCTTTGTGGGGATCATGTGAGAACATAAATGTCCAATGTGGCTGGACATTAAATGGTCTGTAACCAGCCAGCTTCCTACTACTGTGTGACTGGAGATAACAGAGACATCCTTTGTTATTTACACACAGGGTCTCTAATCAGAGATGTGCAAAAGTTTTTTCTTTGCAGTGCTTGCAGCTGTTTCAAGAGGTGAGGACAAAATATCCATGATCCAATGCACCGGTGGACATCAAACAGATTTCTACTGCTGTGAGCAACATGTGAGAAGGAACATCTCATGTACGAGATTACATGAGAAGAGAAGAGTCAGAAGACAGAAATCATGCTAAATCTATAATAAAGTAGTAGCCAAAATAAAAGCTTGAACGTGTTGCGTATTTGTTGCTCAGGGTTTTTTTTTAGTACAGTTTGAAGTCAGTGCTATTTTCTGATTGCTTCCAGCTGGTGAGGTGATACAATACTTTAATCTATGCATGAGGAAATGAAAGCATATATGATGGATTTGGTGTCTCAGAAGCTGAGAAATGAACACATTTATCAGTATTTCTTAGATAGAAAAAAACAAGATTGAACAGCTTTGCTAATATGTAAGCTAAGATAGGAAGGAAGCACAAACAAGATTCTGACAAACACACTTGCAAAAAAACCAAAACAAAGCTATATTATATTTTATTACAATGTAACTAAAGAAATGTAGCAAATATCTACCGTTTAAAGTCGATTAGGGAGACTTTAAGGGATTTTCCAGACTCTAATGTTAAGATAATAACTGTTCGCATTCTCTTTTGCTTTTAATGATGATAAAAAGAAACAAGATGATGGGATTGTTTTCATCATGTCAGGTGACGTGCGGTAAAGAAATTTCTCGCGGGAGGTGTAGGGAGTTTCCATTCACTATTATATGCAGTAAGGAAAGTTAGGTGAATCCCAGTATTACTGTAAGGTCTTAATTAGCAGGCGAAAAACTAGGTGAAAGTGAAAATAATTCAGAAATGAGTATCTCAAAGTCATATTCACATCCTCCAGGCTTGCCCTTTTCATTCATCCCACATCTCTCTTTCAGTCTCTGTCCCTCAATTTCAATCTCTCGCTTTCTCTCTTAATTAAATTGTCTTTTCCAGTGCACCTCAACTGGAATACATTCTGTCTGGTTCAATGTAATTTACACATTAAATTCAAATCACTCTGCTTTAGTGAAACCTGATTTGGGTTAAAAAAAAAAAAAAAGAACAACCTGTCTTATAAATCAGTAAACACTCAATAATGAAAAGAGCTGGAGGTAAAAAAAGAAAAAGAAAAAGAAAGAAGACAACTACAATTTTTCTGCTTTTTTGGTACAGTATCTGACGCTCCCAGTGCCGGCTGGATGGCAGAGATTTTATTCAGAGGAATACATTACATAAAACAAATTAGTCAGCAAGATAGAAGAATGCCAGTGCAAATGGCCCTGGCTCTTATTTCCATCCTTATGAGATAACTGTACCCATTAGAAGGTTAAAGCTATTGTGGTGTCCCTGCCGTTTCCATAGACTCTGCCTTGGAAATTACAGCAATCCGTCTTTAAACTTTGATGCAGCCAGAAAGCTCTCCTCATCCCTGCTCATCCCTTTCTCCCTGACCTGTATGTGTGGAGTAGCATATGTGTCTGTGAGAGACAAGGGCAGGTGGCAGGAGAAAAAGGGGTATGAGAGGGCGGGGCTAGGCTGTCTGCCACCCAGGACTGGAGAACATAAAGAGAAAAATATGGTCATAAAACGTCTCTATGACTATGAATACTAATACTGATCCTGTGAGCCAAATCTACCAAGCCTGTCCTCTTTCTGTTCCCTTCAGTTTTGCTCGCAGAACAAGTGGCTTAAAAATGAAGCGAAAACAGTGAAGCGCACAGGCTGAATTGTATAACTTAGTACTTGCACAGTGTTACACACAACACAAGGATAGTATATATGGAGGACCATAAGAGCCACGTGCATCGAAATAAAGAATTCTGCGCTTAAATAATGAATTGTAGAATAAATTCGGCATTTGTAAATTCATTTTTGAATTCCAATTTAATAAACTGATTTTTAAAATGCTTTTTAAATCTTCATTTCAAAAAACATTTTTGAATTCCACTTTAATAAACTTCATTTCAAAAACCTTTTTCGAATTGCACTTTAATAAAGTGATTTTCAAAATGCTTTTTAAAATGGCGATTCCACTCCTCATTTCAAAATCCATTTCCCTTTCCTGTTCGCTCAGGGATTAACATTTGGATTAGCAGTTGGATTAACAACTTCATTTTAAAATATCCTGCGGCTATTCAAATTAGCCACACCGTGGGATATAATTTAAGCATTCACTGAACCTACAGTATCTACACCTGTGTGGCAAATGTGTGGTAAAGACACAGATAATGAAATTTAATTATTAATACAATATACATCGTGAAAAACGAAAGCTGAAATTGATTCAATTTAGTACTTTTCTCTGTATGCTCTGTGATTATAAAGGCCTTAAATTCTGTGATATATGCTGTAAATGAATTTCACAGAGGTCTTAAAGTACTTAAATCACTGCTAATAGTCTGGTTGTTTATATTTTCACATGTTTTTGTGTCTGTAGGGCTGTTTGATGACAATTTGGACTCCTCTGGGAGATGAGGACACACCCACATCTGTTCCATTGTGCAGCCATGGATGGTGTTACGGCTCTGAGTCAGCTTTGGGGCATCAGACGCACACACTGGAAAACCAGCACCTGGACCTACAGTGGCGACGTAAAATGTTCATAAGCTAAGATGAGCTTAAAATAACGGGGCTACGTGCGGTGATGCTAGCCTTAGCCATGTTAGCACGTTACCTTCAACAGGTGGTCAGACTGCGAAAACAGGCACTCAGTCAGAGGTTGGGCTCTCCGTTTCGCTGCACGGTCCCTTCATTCTTCACATATCCGTGTCGAGCGGAGTGTAAATCCCGAGCTGAACGGCCTTTGTACAAGCACACACGCTTCTTAGCAGGGCGAAGCTATGAGCTAGAAAAATCCAGGCAGACAGCCTGTGTCTGTCCAACCAATCAGAGAGCTCCTTACATCCCACGGTGTGGCTAATTTAAATAGCAGCAGGATTTTTAAAATGACGTTGTTAATCCAGCAGCTAATCCAAGTGTTAATCCCTGAGCGAACAGGAAAGGGAAATGGATTTTGAAATGAGGAGTGGAATCGCCATTTTAAAAAGCATTTTGAAAATCACTTTATTAAAGTGCAATTCGAAAAAGGTTTTTGAAATGAAGTTTATTAAAGTGGAATTCAAAAATGTTTTTTGAAATGAAGATTTAAAAAGCATTTTAAAAATCAGTTTATTAAATTGGAATTCAAAAATGAATTTACAAATGCCGAATTTATTTTACAATTCATTATTTAAGCACAGAATTCTTTATTTCGATGCGCGTGGCTCTTGTGGTCCTCCATATTTGTGGTCCTCCATAAGTATAGACAGAGAGAGAAGATTAGACCTGGAGGGACACGCTAACCCTCAATATCCTGGTTTTCCTGGCGTTTTATCCTACATCTGTGTTTCCTCATGTAGATGTTTAATAGGCTGTCTTTTGATAACCGATTACAGTTGCAAAATTTGTAAATGTTTGACGGTAAACAAAGCAGCTGCTCTTCCTACAGCCAAACACTATTCAGAAAAATTGATTTCTTGTCACAGAGGACAAAGACTGTCATTATTTCAAACCACATTTATTAATATGTTTATGAAAAGCTTTTTTTTTTAAATTTACATTATAACTATATTCTTTTATATCCCCAGAATTCCTTTTTTTTCTTCGGAAAATGGGATTCGGCCCTTCCCATGAATCTAAATTATTTATACACATCTCAGTTCAAAGCAGAGGACACATCCAGTGTTTCCATTGGTTTGGGTTGCCCTCATTGCTTTTCATGACGTAGAGCCAAACTCAACACGCCTGTTACACAATAAAAATGTTAAACTGGTGAACCAGTAGACTTGTATTACTTTGAAGAAGCTAGAGAAAAAGCTAACCATTTAACATAGAGGTTTAAAGACCAGTTTAAGTTTCTGTCACGAGGCTATCGGACAACATTAGAAGTCAGAGTTTGTTACCATCTGTGAAAACCATCAAGGTTGTCCTTAGAAAAGTGTTGCGTACACTCTGAGGCTGCAGATTAAGAGCTGTGAGTTTTGCACACTGTGAAAAAGAAAGTACACTCCAAGATTCAGGAGACTGCAAAACCACCTTCAGCAACAATAAACTGAATTCATCGTTTTCAGTACGACTTTCTCAGTCTCGCACATCGTTGTGAGGGAGTTTTAGCCCACTCTTCTTTACAGCGTCACTTCAGTTCATTGAGGTGGACCAGCACAGCTTTTCATTTCAGTTTGAGCTCTGGACTTTGACTGGACCATTGCGGCACCGTGATTCTTTTCTTTTTCAGCCATTCGTGTTATAGATTTTGCTGCTGGGATCTTTGTTCCTGTTGGATAACCCAATGATGGCCAAACCTTAGGTGTTGGAGAGGTGGCCTTACATTAGAAGAAGATTTCATGGTCGAATCAATGACTCCAAGGTCTCCAGGTTCTGTGGCAGCACAACAACCCATCCACCACCGTGTGACACTTGGTGTGAGGTGTTTTGTGTTTGGTTTTCATCCAACACAGCCAGGTATTTCCACTTTTGTTTACTTGCCTGTCTAAGATTTGTGGTGTTTCTTTTAGAGAGAAAGGGTTTTCTCCAGGCTGCTACTTACCCTCTAAATTCATACGGAAACAGTAAGTTTTTCAAAGGACTGCATAGAAAAATGTTCCTATTTACATGACTACATGTTCACCTTCCATGTCACTTGATGTTTGGATTACTTTAGGCACCTAAAGTACTTGTTTATAGTGGAAAGACTCCAGTTTGGGGGATAATATATTTTTTCCAAACAATGAAAAACGTCCTTATATTTAGACATGACAGCAATGGGCTATAAACATGGGTCTCCATTTAGAGCTGCAATCACAAGGTGTTGTGTGATGATTCGAGCGTACCACCTTGTGATACCCTGACCCAGAGCCGCTGAAAACCGACCAAAGAGATACTGACTACGCAGAGTGAAGCATCTACGTAACAATGCAAGAAAACAAACATACGAGGAGGGTTATGGGAAAGAAATGCAAAGATCACAGCAGCGAACTGCAGGGACTCCGTGTTAACACAATGTTAACTGTGCGTCTATTTAATTGTGTTTTATTTAGAAAAAGTTTTGTGTTGTGTAAACAACACTAGTATAAATATAGGATAAGTAGAACAGCTGCTTTGCTAACTTGTATTATGTAATGACAGGCTAATTAGCTAAATGTTGACGTTGATGCTAGTCAGCCATATGCAGTTATAAATGCTTGATTAAACCGTGCCAGTCTGTTAAAAGAAACCCACTAGATTTATGTCATCTATTTTAGAATCATCACGACTCAATCATTAATCATATCCTGAAACGACGGCCCAAAAAGTGTCTCACTATTTCCCACTATTGCTGACAGTCGTACATCAAAGCAGCGAGTTTCTCTTTGACATCAGTGTAAGCTTTTACACCGAATAACCTCACCAAGTCAACGCTGCAATAACACAGAAGGATCTTACCACAAATGTTACCATAATCAGAATATGAAACACCCAGTTTTACACTGTTATTATCATTGTAGGTCAAGAGATCTTTAGTTTATAGAGATATTACTCCTGCTTTTTGTTTTTTTTTACCATACTATCAGCTGTTTCATGCCATGGTTTCTAATTTTCAGAGTCCTTTCTGCATTTCATGGTCAGGTGCTCCTTATAAATACCTGTACTTTCATAGTAACCCCTTGCAGCAAGCTTTCCCTGACAAATGTTGGAGGACAGAAGAAAAAGTCGTAATCTCTCAAGCATTTCTAATGAGTTTTTCTCCTACAATTATTTGATAAGAGCAGACAAGACTTCAGGCAGCATGTATGATACACTAGCTGCTACTGCTGAGGTGAGAGCTCTGCTGATTACACACACAGCCATTTACACACACACACACACCCAGAGGCTTACAGTCTGTCATCTCAGAGTGCAACAATCCTAATAATAACACAAGAGGCTGAAGTTATGACCAGCAGGCACACCCGAGTTACCAATCTGGACCTCCTTAATCTGAACACACATAAAAAATATGCCTTATAACCCTTCCATCTCTAATTTTCACCACTACTCGACTTCTCTGCTCAAGCCATAACCACAAGCACCCCTCACACACTTTGTCCTTCAGCTGCTAACGGCACTTTCCAGCTCCCAACTCTTACCACACTGAGTCCTAGTTGTTCCCTCTGCAGGTAAGGCAGGTTCCTGCGCTCCAAGCTGGCCAGGTAATGCTGCAGTCTCGAGTAGGTGTAGGGGTAGCAGTAGGCAAACTGATACACGTCGTCCTCTCGGTCAAAGCAAAAAGCAAAAGACATGACATAGTTGCGTCGGTGGTCAGGGCAGCGGTAGTAGTACACATTTTTGGCAGGAAGCCTTTGCCTGCAATGACAAAAGATAAACCCAATACAGAGAAATCAGAAAGGTCATTTACAGTGCTGATTTCCTATTTTTTGAATGTTTGTCACACTTAAATGTTTCAGATCAGATAGATAACACAAGTAAACAGAAACTGCCGTTTCTAAATGAAGGTGTGTTTTATTAATAAGTGGAAAAAAACCCAAACCTACATGGCCCTGTGTGAGAAAGGGTATTACCTCCCTAAACCGAATCACTGAGGGTCTACCCTTAACAGCAACAGCTGCGATCAAGCATTTGTGATAACTGGCAATGAGTCTTTTACAGCAATGTGGAGTAATTTTGGCCCACTCATCTTTGCAGAATTGTTGTAATTCAGCCACATCAGAGGGTTTTCGAGCATTTACAGCATTTTTAAGGTCATGCCACAGCATCTCAATCAGATTTAGGTCAGGACTTTGACTAGGCCACACTTTCTTAAGCCATTCAGAGGTGGACTTACAGGTGTGTTTTGGATCATTGACCTGCTACAGAACCCAAGTGTTCCTTGAGTAATTTTGGTTGGCCTGCCACTCCTGGGAAGGTTCACCACTGCTCCAAGTTTTCTCCATTAGTGGAAAATGGCTTTTATTTCTTGATTTAACAGGTCTGCCAGTAATCCAGTGCCAGTGTGTTCAGAGAAACTTTTTTCCAAGAAAGGTGGTTAATCACAGTTAATTCATGACTTAACACAGGGCGAAGTAGGTCTGGATAACTTTTCTTTATTAATCAATGAAATCATAATTTAAAAAATGAATTTTGTATTTAGTCAGGTTATCTTTGACTAATATTAAAACTTGCTGGACGATTTGATGCACGTAAGCGTGACAAATATGCCGAACGCTAGGAAATCAGGAAGGGAGTAAATACTTTTTCACACCATTGACAGGTTTTCAATCTGAGGTGCTGAAGGTTTAAGACAAGCAAAAATATGAGGAGCACTGAGACCAAAGCACTTTTCCAAGAAAACGGAGACATGTATAGTAATGGATACAGAGCACTTAGAAATCATAATGCAGAAATTGCATCAATGTGCCATCGTGCCTTCTTCCAGAGAAATAGAGTTCAGCTGGTAAGGAGGAACACAACTGAAGGAATGAGGAGGATATCAGCTGGTAATTATCTGCTTGGAAATGCATTACTTTTCTGTTAGAATTTTATAATATACAGTAATGTGCAAAAGTCATATCTTTATATTTTTCTAGGAAAATAAGAAAGAGGTGCAGCAATTTATTGAAACGTACATGCGTGCATATAGGACAGAAACAGAGTCTAACGAGAACTGTAAACAACAGGAGGCCAATCCATGTACGAGACCGTTCAGTGGTGTGTTTTTCTATCCAGGTATGCTTTAACTGCACTGCCAGTGTCTTTGGAGTAGTTGTCGTGCTGAAAAATGAAGCCGTTGCCAATCAGACTCTTTCCAGATGTCATTGCACGGTGGATCAAAATCTGACTGTACTTTTCTTGATTTCTTTTTCTATTTGCTGGGTTTCTTTCCTATTTCTGTGACTTTCAGACCCTTTTTATCTGCTGTGGATGGTTTTTTAGGCCTGCCACGTTGTCTTTTGTTCCCCTCTTGTCAATTTTCCTCAAATATTTAAGAACACACAGCACATATGAAGACACGGGAGTGGCAAGACTTTTGCATGATACTGTATAATTGAAGCTACAAAATTAAGAGCCAACAGTGAAAAAATACAAAGAGAACTGGTTGTGATCATTAGCTAACACGGCGATTTAATGCAAAATTACATACATAACAAAATGTAACAAAACTCATAGACTTGGTATTCAATAAAAAGCCACCAGCAATATAATGCAAATAAATACAAAGACTGATGAATTATAAACTAACTGGATACATTCAACTATGTCTCTCTTTCAGACTTGCTTTAAATCTGCATTCCTGACGTAGCATTTTAAAAGAGGCAAATATAAGCAGATTCTGTATCAACCAATGCAGGCAAACAAAAAACTGATTTGTGGTAAAACCAGCAGATAAAGATCTTTCACTCAAAACAATAATCAGCCTGAGTGACACTTTTATAGCATGAGTATAAAATGAAGGGTAATCATCACAGACGCTCCTGCTAAATTAAGAAAAAATGACATATGCCAAAAACAAGACAGCTTAATTTTGATGTCGGGTCAGTTGAGAATTTCTACAGATGATGTCTGTGACTTTCAAATGTGGCCAACTGGTGTTCCAACTCTGTAATTAAAATGACTTTCTGTGACCACAAAGGACTAAGATCTTATTGTAATATATCTTCTTTCTTTTTTTTTAATTTTTCAATGGTTTTCGGGTTTTTACATTTTATGTCTCTAGTTATGATTTGAGCTTGTGAGAAGCTAGAAGAGCAAAATGGCATTAGAAACATGTAAGCATCTCGTTTGGGCGTCGCGTGTAAATACTAAGTGCTGTTGTTTGTGTGTTGTGCTTGTGCACTGTGTATGTTGGGCTTAGAGCTAAATAAAGCTGACTGATCCTGGCACCTTAAGGATGATCGATGGAGTCCGGGACAGCACTGCTGCAGTCCACAAAACTTCTCTGCCTACTCAACATGTTTTCCTTTACCGCTCTTCATTTGTCTGTCTTTGTCTTCCTCTCTTTCTTTTGTTTAGTATTCACTATTAAGACTTGGTGAGGAGAATTTAGCATGCAAGTTTCCCTCTTCTTCTCTTCTCTTTCATTTTTTCCATCTTTGTACCAGTCTCACATGTCTTGTCCTGTCACTCACTGACTCTGCCTTGACAGTTTCTGTAAAGACGACCAAGCATGGGGAACAACGGTGCTGCTGTAGGAGCTTTGGCAGAGGCTCTGAGAGTGGAGGATAAAAAGAAGAAAAATATGAGGGCGATGAGTGATTGGTGGGTTTGGGGTAGTGGGAGCTGGGAGAAAGGTGGAATAAGGAGATAAGGAGAAGATGAGAGAGCAGGGTGATGGCAGATCTGAGACTGATACGGCGATATACAGGAAGGGGTGGCGGCTAACAGCGGAGCGGCTGTGCGATGGCAGGGCTGGCTAGTGAGCTAGCGAGTCTGGCAACAGATCAGATGAAGATGCTATCAGGGCTGCGATAGGAACAGGACCTGATAATCAACAAACAGGACAGACTGCTCTGCGCTGACTCTAACAGAAAAGACTTTGCTTTCTGACTCAGGCCTGAAAAGTGAGGGCAGGAAGGACAAACAAGAAATGCATATGTTTGTGCAAACCCCTAATATACCCGGTTCGGCAAAGTTCCTACACAGAAAGCTACAGTGAACACACATACATGCAACCACTTGAAGATGTCCCTGCAGGTACCTACTGAAACAAAACCAGCTAAATCACTCAGCCTCTTTCAGGCAGAAGGGAGTGAAAGGCAAGGCTGATTATTCCTTCAGAGGAGGAGAAAGGAAAATGTCTCTGCATGCAGCGTCCTCAGCAGAATACAAATGCAGCTAGTGGCTAGCTATACCACACCCACTCTGCCTACTGGAGCAGGCTCACAGGGTCATGTTACAGCCTTCAAAGCTGGACAAAGGAAAATGGTAAATCTTGAAAAAACATGGAGAAAAATATACTATTTTACTCCACCACCACCCCCCGAAGGAACCTGATTCGTGCGTGGTAACATGGGCTCGAAGTAATGGCTGGCAAGGACAAACTAGACACACTGACAGACACATGCACACTCGTACAACCCCCTAGTGCCCACACTAGTGCATTAAAGTAGTGCCAGCCCTCCAAGGTGCAGGTTAATTAAAATAAGATGACACCTCACCTCTTCACATATTTCCCCATTTGGCTCTGCCCATTCATGCAATCCCACTTCTTTCTGTTTCTCCTTCTCTCTCTCTCTACTGGGCAGCGCGTGACCTTGCCGGAGACTGGAAAAGTCCTGGCTATTGATTTTAATTACTGCTGCTTGTCCCATCACAGCATTATAGTTATAGGCCAGAGAAAATGGCTATGTGACTTGTTATGGAAAAGGACTGCCTGGAAAGCCTGGATTACTGGCTAAGGACGGAGCTACACCTCCTTTAGATACCACAGTCACACACAAATGTGAAAATGCACAAAATCTTGGGCACATGCACACCGCTGCTCACAGCAGTCCCTTTGGTTTTTTTATCTGAAAGGTGACTGCTCCTGCTCGGCAGCTGGCAATTTGTTTTATCTAAATGGTACCTCCATGTGCCTCTCCCCTGCCCATCTCTTGACGTGGTACAGTTCCCAAACAGAATTATCACTGCACGGAATGAGGGGGGAAAAAAATTGAGAAGCTCCCTGCGCATGATAAGGCTCTCACACATAGTTTTACAATTCAGTGATTACAGAGACACAGAAACTCAAACACAAACAGGAATATGCAAAGAGTCACACGGCGAGAAAAACACCACAAACTCGAACTGCGCGCGAGCTACATCAAGGTCATTCCTTTCGGAGCGAGCTGTGGGACAAGTTAACTTCCAGGGTGTCTCATCACAGCCTCACGGAATAAAGAGGGACGCGCAGCAAAGGGGAATAGAGAGACTGAAACATTAGACAAAGGCAGAAAGTGGATGACAAACAGAGAAAGAGACAAAGTCAGAGAGAAAGGGACAAAAAAGAAAGAGGCAGGAGGAGAATACAAAGGGAGAGGATTTATAGAGCTAGCAGGCAGCCTTTAGCGAGGTGTCACTTTGCTTGCCAGGGCTTTTCTACTTCTGAACCATTGGTAGCTACAAACTCCTGCTCTGATTTTGATGGCGCCGGCGTCTCTCTGAAGTTTTGAGATGAAGGCTTATAAATTGGTAGCTTTCATACGGGCGACATCTTGTCTATATTTTCAAATCAATCAAGCGTAGAGGACACGCCAATCACTGCTGCTCTGAGCACTCTCACAAAGGCAAAAAAAACATACAGGACAAAACTCACAAGGCCCGGGCACACAAGCACACACTCTCATCCACTCCCTTTTATTTTCTCCATCACTGTTGTCACTTTCAGCTTGTCAAACGTTTATCCTGTCAACTGTTAGGAAGGTTAAATGTCTTCCAATATGCCCGTGCAGCTGTCAAGCTCCACGGATCCCCACCAGCTTATTTAAAGCAAATAGTTAGTCCGTTTGGCAAATATCTCACACCGAATGATATATCTCTTTATTCCCTCTGTGTTACTGCGCCAATAATTGAAGAGGCAATATTTCTTGGCACTCTAAAATGATGCCAGATGTTAGATAGGCTCGTTGTTTTTAAATCACGGCTCCGTGTTTTCGTTTTGCATACCGAGTCAAGCAGAAAACAGCCTCCGAATCGTCTCAGGAGTGTCGCCCATGTAGGTGTGCGTTTTCATGTGTGAGGACGTGAGTGTGCACGTGTTTGCAAACATGATGGCATATATATATTCCTTGAGCATCCATCTATCTTTTTTGGATGCAAATCAAGTTGCAACAAAGCTTTCTGGAGACACTGTTACTAGGCAACCTGGGCTTGCTTTGTAATTTGGTTGGCCTGCTGTATATTGTATGTGGCGGTACTGTATATTTATTTGACTGCAGCTTCGCGAGAATGTGTTTTTAGATTGGGACTAACTTTGACAGCCAGTGAGGAGTGAAAATCAGATGTAGAGAAGGAAGTCATCGATTGTGATTTGGTCTCTTAAGTGCGGCAGCGCTGAGGAGAGACCTGGTGTAACATTTGCTTCCACTGATTTCAGAGGTTAATTTTCTGCTGCAGTGTCTTTGTGTGTGTGTGTGGGCATAAAATAGAGAAGATGCACATTACAGTCTGCGCTGATGAGGTGAAATAACTCGGGATTAGTGCTACTGGTAGAGTACTCTGGCTAGCAGCAATAAGGTTTTGCAGGAAGCAATAACACTCGTGAATTATAGACTTTCCAGTAACGAGAGAGCTGAGCCGTGCTCACCTGTGGAGACAACGGGCCGTTAGCAGCTATCTCAGGTCAGAAACAGTCCCCTGATGAGAATGCAATATAAAAACATACGACACTTTCACCTGATGGCTGCATCCAAACACCTCAGAGGTGAACATCCGTCAGATGGCTTTTTTACACGCTTCTTGTTAGGGGCACTGTAAAAATCGCTCTAGCCGCCAATATTAGCACCGATATTTATGTATTACCACTGTATTTAATTGGATGACCCGTCACAGGATTGGCAGCTTTTTAAACCTCACTGAATTTTAAGGTGAGTTAGTCGAATCAGCTCGGTCGATATCAGATCACACCCACAGCGCTTCACCCGAGTTCAGATTATGCAGCAGACATTAAATGTGAAGTTATTTCCATGAAACACTGAAAGCAGTCATAAATCTTGAAGCCTCATCTAAATAAAACACCTTTGCCGTTTATAGGAATCCTGTTTATTCTGCTGATATGCTAAATGCACAGGGAGGGGTCGTGTCTAAGTATGTTTTTATCTGTGCATGTCTGTTTGAGTGTCTCTCACTTTGAGTGTGTTAAAATTCATTTCATCCAACAATTCATCTTTTTTTCACATCACGATCTTCCCATGCTGTCTTCCAAACCTCAGTCGACTTTACTTTCCAGATGAAACAAAAAAAAAAGAAGACTTCAACTGTGAGACTGTGATTTTATTCTTAAATACTTGCTCTTTTTTCTTTTAAATTATCAATTCTTTACCTTGAGCCTTTACCTCAAACTTATAGTCTGTTCCACTCTAAATTTAAAAAATGTGAGAGATGCACAGCACTCATGCATTCACATGGGATACTTATCACCTGTGAGCCGGCACAAAGAGATGAAAGTGTTGGAGGATTTGCAGTAGCTGCTCTAACTGATGTACCCTGAGATAGTGGCGATGAGGAAAATATGTGGTGTATAAATACATATTATTTTCATTTCATTTCATCCTTTTTTTCCTTTATTTGAAATTTCATCATTCAGTCTCGAGTAAATGTTTTTTTTCATTAGTGTGAGAAAGCTACGTTAGTACAGTCAAATCAAATCAAATCAATTTTTTTCAAGGTTTGATTAAACTAATATATAGTATTACTTAATATACTGTGCAACTTAACTAATGAGCACTGTAACAGTGCCTGGATGGACCAGTAGAGGGCCACACTGTTGAGTGAGAGATGACCTCTTCAGAAATAGGAAGAGCTGTCCATTTCTCAAGGTTAATACAAAGCAAAATTGCACCGCACACTACCCACTTTGCTGTGCTAAAACAGATCTAAGAGGAAAAGACAGGTGCTTTGAAGGTTGTGCAGGTTAGTTGAGGAAAATCTGAGGAAGAAATACTTAAAAGTAATTCAAGGAATACAGGAAATATAGTAGGTGCAGAGGTCTGTGCAAGTGTCTTGAGGCACCCCTCGTATTTTATATTTTATTGCAATTTTCTCAGTTTTGTCTAAGGTTCATCTAAAAATGTCTAAGCTTTTCTTAGACATTGGCTGCTTTTTCACTCATTTTCAGTCTGTGTATCTGACTATTTACATTTTCTTTGGCTGAATATATTACTGGTCCACCAAGCTGAGTTCCAACGAGATGTAAGTGGACAAATCGGCATATCTGATCATGGTGTGCAGTTTATTTTTTTAAAAACTAAAAAAAGAAGACCTGGGAGGCCTAAAAAAGCTGTCAACAATGGATTAACAGTATCTGAAAGACATGTTGTGAGACCGGTTTCGGTTGATCCATCTACTGATCACTGAAGCCTCATCAAAAATGGTCTGAAGGGCTGTTTCCCTTAAGGAAGGGAAACAGGGAGCCAAATTACTTTACTTTAGTGACAACAGGTGTTTGGTGTGGTGCTCGAAATTTGTGTCTAGATCCATCTGAAAATATGATGGAGGCTCTGTTATGGTTTGGGGCAGCACTTCTGGCAAATTATTCCATCACAATAGATCGAATTAGATTTTGATCCACCATCCAGTAATCTTGGAAAACATTTCATTTTCAGCATGTCAGTGATCACAAACACATTGCCAGTGCAGTAAAAGCATACCTGGATAGAAAAACACAATTAAAAAAACACAATCAGTTATGGGCTGGCCTCCCTGGAGCCTAAACCTCAGCATTATTGAAGCAGTGTGGGATCATCCTAACAAAGAATGGAACAAAAACCTGCCACCACCCAAAGCAGAGCTTTGAACGCCCTTTAAGAAGCCAGGGGAAATATCTGTGAAGTCTACTTTTAAGACTACTAAATTAGAAGAAAAAATGTCTGAAAATCGTGTTTTTGCGTACTTTTGCACGTTTCCGTAAAAATCGCTGCACCTATTTCCCATTTTCCCAGCAAAAAACAAACAAACAAGGAGTATCTTGAGACTTTTGGACAGTACTTTATATTAATAAACGACACATACTTTACGTTTGCAGTGCCCCTGCATGTAAGGTAAGTGAGTCTGATTAAAAAATAAAGTAAAACATTCCCAAAATATATCCCACGGGGGTCTCAGCCAGATTAAGCGTGCTGTGTCTGCTGGTGGCTAGCTCCCCTGCGCCTTTTGGGGCAGCAGGGCAATTAGCAGAAAGCAGATGATCACTGTGCCCTCACCACTGTGGCGCCACTGGTCCCCCATGGTGCAACAGGGCAGGTGCACATTCGTCTGGAATAATGGTGGGTACAGGAAAAATACTTGCAAGGAACCATAAAGAAGTCATACACACACACACACACACTAATCTAACAATGTGATGATGTCAGCGTTCAGCCCCTGGTGAGTGGTGGTGTGTAAGCTAGTGGGAGTGGGAGGAGACAGGCTGGCAGTGGGCTTATGCATGTATGTGTGTTTTAGAGAGGAGAGAGACGAGACCATCCGCCTATAACTGTGTGATGCAGCATTTCCCAGAGTGCAACATTATACTCCCATTACATTATCAGTGTGTGTGTGTGTGTGTGTGTGTGTGTGTGTGTAATGGAACAGACAGACGGGCGCCAGACAAAGTCGTAATAATAACAAGACCAGACATGTGAACAACAGACATCAGATACACACACAGACATTTTTAGGGTATATAAGGTGCATATATTCTAACTGTCAAGTGGTTCAGGTTCACTGCAGACCACCTGCAGGATGCACATATACTTTGGTGAACGGAACAAGTTCTATCCACATATTAAACCTGACTCTTTGATTTCTAGGTGTGTGTATAAAGTAGGTACTTACTGTTCACTGTTTATGAACAATCGCCAAAATCTTGTGGTCATTCTATCCTGTGAAATAAGCTCCTGTTCTGCCCACTAAACATTAGGCTGTCCACAGAAATCACAGCACAAAACACCCGTCGTGTCCCTGTAGTGGATGAAGGGACGCGCAGTTTCTTTCAAAGTTGCTCCATAATCCAAACATCTACTACAAACTGAAATGCCTGTAAAAATTCAAAGCACGAGATCAGATTAGCAAAACTCAAAAGGGGCGACTTTAAAATCCCAGTTTTGAGAAAGCTTCAAGCTTTGTTTTAGGAGTTTCAAAAACCAAAAAACAAACACCTGTAGCTTTATACAGCAGTAGGTTTAATGAGCACCTCTAAATTGAAAGATTTGAGTATATACGTGTTTGTAGAAACACCTGTTACTTCATTTAAATGATAATTTCAGTATCTGTTGTCTCATAATTTGTTACACAATCACTAAATGTCAAAGCAATGCTCAAAGCATTTTTCATTAGTAAAAGTTTGTTCACTAAACTCAAAAACATTTTTCTGTCGTGCTAAGTTTTGCATGAGGGAGATCTTTCCATCCAAAAACACTTGCAGCAGTGACATGTGTACGGACTTATAGACTATAGAAGCATATAGAATTAGTCTTTTTTTAAAAAAACATTTTAAATTTTGATACAGTTCAATGATTCAACTGTCAAAAATTATCAGTCAAAAATGCCCGAACTAGTGTTTTGTTTTGGGTTTTTTAATGACATTTGCACCTTTATTTTGACAGGACACTACAGAAAATAACGTGGAACCCAACCCACATCCAGCTGTTGCACCTTTGGGTCACCGGCTCAAACAGGTGAGCTCTACAGTGCCCACAAGGCATTAAATGTTAGTGTTGACCTGGAACAATTAATTAAAACTGTACCACTTTCTCCAAATTGGTGGTGGTCTGCCTTCTTCTAGTATCCTACACAAGCAGTAGTTTAAATCATACACTTTCATGGATTTTCTTTAAAGCAATGCATTATCAGGGACTACAACATTTAGTCCTTTTACTGAATTTAAGCAGTTTTTGCTGTTTGTAAAACTGAAACTACCCTCTGATGTCACAATGAGTCAGGCAATATGAGCTCGAGCTTCAACATCGCCGCTCCTGCGAGCAACATGTACTTGCTTTATGTGTGTGTGTGTGTGTATTTGAAATAAGGTGTGAGAGTAATGAGATCATTCTTTCTGGAAAATTACTCAATAAAACGCAACGCAACAAATACTCTGTGACACCGTCTGAAATCACTTTTTATTCCGGACAGAGATGAGCTCACAGCTCTGCAGCTCTTTCCAGTGATCACAATGAATAATGCAATGATGACCAACATAAATAAGAAAAAAAATATGGTGATTTTGCAATAAGACTGTCGACCTCGGGCTTGTAAATAGCAAACTTTACATTTTTAGTCAAAGTTGCTACGACTTCCTGATAGAGTATTTTTGACAGAGACATTTGCCAAGGTTATACGCACGTTAAATATCTGAGTGATAGCTGTAAAAACACTTTTTGTATGAGAGAAATAACTGAAGAAGAAAATAAGGTATACAAATAATCAAAGAAGTTGGAAAATTTGGACACCTGATAGCGGTGATTTTAGAAAAATGAGTTATAAATCAACAAGCTACATGATGCTAAAGGCTACCTCTTGAAACAGATGTACTTGAGCACTGGGGGAGATAATTATTTGATCTCCTGCTGAATTTCTAAATTTGCTCACTTCCAAAGAAATGAAGTATTTTTCTTGGTAGTTTAATTTTAATGGAGAGTGAAAACCCAGAAAGAAATCACATTACTTAAAAGTTATGCATTAAATTGCATGCCACTAAGTGAAATAAGTATTGGATCCCCAGCAAAATATGGGGAAGAAACCCTTTTAGCTAGCACATATTTGCACATATCTCAGGGGAGATCTTGTCCCACTTTCAAAATTCTTTAGGTTTCTTGGCTCCCTCTATAGACCTTCTACCTCCAAATGGAGGTCTGGATACTGGCAAGGCTACTCTATGACGATAATGTGCTTATGGTTTAGCCAATTCTTTGTTGCCTTCGTGGTAGCTTTTGGGTCACTGTCATGCTGGAAGACCCATCCACAACCCAAGGAAAGGAGGTTCTCTCAACCAAGATTTTACTGTATATGACCCCATTCATTGGCCCCTCAACGCAGTCAAGTCGTCCTGTACCCTTAGAAGAAAAACAGCACAATGGCATAATGTTTCCACCTCCACGCTTGAATGTGGGGATGGTGTTCTTTCTGTCACATTTCTCTTCCTCTAAACACCAAAGAGCTCGATTTTGGTTTCATCTGACCACAGCACTTGCTCCCAAACTTCTCTAAAGCACTTAGATGTCCTTCTTTAGCATGGGGACCCTGCAGGTGCTGGAAAATTTAAATCCATTTCGCCGTAGTGTGTTACCAATGGTGTTCTTAGTGACTGTGGTCTCAACTGCCTTCAGATCATTAACAAGCTCCTCCTGTGTAGTTTTGTTCTGATCCACTTCCTTTCTCATGATCATCCAGACCGAGAGTGACTCATTAATGTCATTTTATATTTGTTCCATTTACAAATAAGCTCTCTAAGCTTCGTGCTGATGGCCTTGTAGCCCATTCCACCCTTGTGCAGGTGTGCAATCTTGTCCCTGATATCCTGTCACAGCTCTTTGGTCTTGGCCAAGATGGTGAAAAGATGTGCACATAATGAGTTGAGATCAGCCGATCTGGCTAGGGTGTAGGGGATCAAATACTTATTTCAATAATTGAGATGCAAATCAATTTATAATTTTTATGTCAAATGTTTTTTGTTTTGTGTTTTTTTCACCCTCCATCAAAATAAAACTACCATAAAAATTAGAGCAAACTTACAAATTCAGCAGGGGATCAAATAACTATTTACCCCACTGTAAGTCTTATTGTACTGCTGTTCCAGCTCTGAGTAATATCACTTTTGATGTTCACAGAAAAAAATCAAAGTAAGCAATTACACCACAGTAGGTCATTTTTTTAAGAAGAAGAAAGCCTGACACATGAGGTAACTCTGAGGTCATGCTAGTAACACCCTCCACAGTTGCTCATAGCGTGATCAGTGCGCAAACCCCATGTTGTGTCTGTCACAAGATCAGTAAAACTGTACTCATCCAAAAGCTCTTTCTGTCTTTTGCCCCCTCCTTACTCCCTCTGCGTCCTTCTCTCCCTCTTCATCCTCCCTCGGGGCCCTGCAGGTCTTGGCACAAAGATGCCAACCTGTCTGGCTGCATTTCCCTTGGCACGACGGTGACAGCTGGGGGCCTGGCTGCCCTGTCTGACTCCATACTCCCCGCTATATCGCACACACACACACACAGTTTACGTTCACAGCTTGCAGGCAGACTGGTGTCATCATGTGAGTGCCGGGGGTAGCAGAGCCCACAGGAGAGGAGAGCTGGAGGAAAAAATGGAGGAGAAGGAACGGGGTGCGGTGGAAGGGAGGGGGTGCATGGATGGGCGATTGGGCTTACAGACAGCCAGATGCTGCCAATTAACTTCTCCGGCCACCGCAGGGCTGCAGGGAGAGAGTCTGGCACCCATACCATTCAGCCCCCATCCGCCCAAACACACATTTTCTGTTGGCTTATGGTAGCAGCAACACTCTGTGTGCCTTGTGTGGGAGATGAGATGAGGGCCACATATGTCCTCAGAGCTTTGGAGCCAATAAACACATACACCTGGTCTACAGTAACTGCTGAACTCTTCTCTTCTCTTCGCTTCTCTTCTCAACAGGTGGGCAGATGAAAAGGTGAACTGGCGATTCAGGCAACCATGTCTGCATACACATGAGTGCGCATTTGTGTGTGTGTGTGTGCGCGTGGATGTGTGATATATCTAGTTTTCTGATATATTAAGCAGGTAGGTTGCACATGGATGTATTCTCTCTACGTTATCACGGACTAACTGCATCACACTGAAATCAACGATCTGTCTGAGTCCTACAATTTAGCTATAGGCTATATACCAAGTTTAAAAAATATGTATTGGTATATTTTCAAAAGAGATAAAGCCCCCACACTCATGAAGCCCCAGCCCACGCTCGCGCTCAAAGTTCAACACTATGGAGTCGGGATGAGAATTAATAACAATGTAGCGATTCCGATACCATTATCGATTATTGATTCAACTCCTTATCCATCCTCTTATTGATTCTCATTGGGTTCAAATCCCATCTATAAACAGTACCGCTGAGTAGGGATGGGTATCGAAAACCGGTTCTTGTTGAGAACCGGTTCCCACTGTTTCAATTCCTTGGAATTGTTTGCCATTTTTGCAAACGATTCCCTTATCGATTCCAGTCGCCCCGAATGAAGTCACCACGTTGCGGAGCGTCATTTACCTGGCAGGAAACATGGCGGCTCAAACGCTCAAAAGTTTGGTCATACTTTGCGAGAACGGATGACAACAGGGCAACTTGCAATACTTGCAAAGTAGATATTTCATTTAAGGGAGGAAACACTACGAATATGCAAAAGCATTTGCTCACAAAACACACGATGACCTTAAATGAATGTCGTGTTTTTAATTCCGCTCCGGACTCGTGAATCTCAACCCAGCAGCAGCGGTAACGTTTGCACGCCCTCTCCCGTTAATGCGGCAGGTAAATAATCAACTAACAGTGCATATTATGTTAGCACGATCTGCCTTATTACAAAACCTGCCATTACTGTGCATTTAGGTGACCATGATGAGAGAGACAGACAGAGTCTGGCTGGCTCAGATGCTGGCAGTTGTCGCTGCAGTCTACCGGTAGCGTCTCCTTTCAGGCCAGGATAGACGAATGTCACCGAGCAGTGACTAAGTTTGTGGTCAAAGGCTTGCACCCATTTGCCACAGCAGATGCCCCCGATTTTCGGTAAGTGAATGCGTTTAATTGGATATTCTTGTGTAATTGCTACAGAATAATTTATGTTATACTTTGTTATTGCTACAGAAGAATATTTATTTTATTATTTTACATTTACAATTTTTTTCCCGGGGACCCTGTGACACTCCATTGAAGAGCCGTAGGCTGTGGATCTCTTAAGATCTCACTGTTGGGTTTGTAAGGCCTGTTACTCCTAAATTTCTATCTTGTTCAAAGAGAAGATATAAAACAAAGTTCTAAGCTAGTCGACCTTAGTGTTCTCCTTTTTTAAAAAGAATCCATAAGAGAATCGATAAAGAATCGAATCGTTAAACAGAATCGAAAATGGAATCGGAATCGTGAAAATCTTATCAATACCCATCCCTACCGCTGAGGTTTAAATGTACACATCAGCTTAATGTTAAGATTGCTTGAACGGCAACAGTCGACGAAGTTCACTGATTTGTGGAAACAGCACAAAGAAAGAAATAGGTCTTTTCAAACCACTGGATAAAAACATCACTTTACAGAAAACGGGAGTTGTGAGTCTGCTGTGTGACTTGAGTTTAAATGTTAGTTTGGATCTAAACAAACCGGCTGAGACTGAAAAGTCACACACTAACAGTGACACTATCAAACTAATGGACTGAGGCTCTAAAAGACCAGCAACTCCTGTGTCTTGTGAGGTAAGATTCCCGTTTTTGTCAGTGGAGTCTAGTGGCTTTGACAAGAGTCTGACAACAAAGGAGAGAAATATTTTAAATAATTAGGGGGTTAAAATCTATTTGCTGCTGATTGCATTTCTGTAGAAGGTGCTTCTGACTGCCTGGAGGTGTGCTTACTGCCATCTATTGTAAGTAGACAGTATATAGCCTGTAACATTGAATGTGGATCAGAACCTCACAGGAAACTGATATATTACTGAATAAGTGAAAATAGTGGATGGGCTTTATCTTAAACAACAGAATAATGTTAATGTTTTCTTTCCAAATAATAATAATAATAATGATGATAATAATAATAAAAGCCATGGTTCCTAACTCAGAAAACAGCTGCTACTCTATTTTCTATTTTGATAAACATGTGTGTCATATTGCACTTTTTGCATTCATACAAAATATAGAGATAGTTGTTGGTGTCAAAAAGGTTGATCTAAATATTTCAGAAACTGCTGATGTGCTGGGATTTTCACCTCAAGGGTTTGAATGGTCTGCAAAAGAGAAACTATCCACCAGGCCTGCAACAATTCATCCACATAATCGATGACGTAGACTAGAAACACTTCGTTGACTTGGAATTTTATTGCCGACACGCCATGCTATACCAGTATCGCCAAGACGAGCTGCCAAAACAACACAGAAGCCACAGTCCAGCTAGCTCAGTCGGTAGCGCATGAGACTCTTAACCTCAGGGTTGTGGGTTCGAGCCCTATGTTGGGCGCAACAAAAATATATGATGATAACAAGGGGATTTTCTATTCTGATAATAATGAAGAAGAACAAATGTGAGCTCCCTTCCACGACAGCATACTACAGTGCACAAGAATTTAAAACACCTGCAAACTGGAGTGAAATGCGATACTTGTTTTCTCGCATTAATATTAACGTTGGTTATCAGCAGCCGGGAACAGCTCATCTCAAAGATGAGAACAAACCTCACTCCAGACCAAGTCCACTGCTGCAATCGTGAATTCATGAGCCGTCTGTAAATTTTAAAAACGTATTACTTTGGACTTGAAAAAAAATCTTTTGGATTTAATTGGATTATTTGAACTTATGGACAGAAGCCATTTTTACTTTCCTATTTGCAAATTATTTTTTGTTTAAACACTAGCACTTTAATTTGTACTACTTTACATTTTATTTATTTCATTTTAATTCTGATGGTCCTATTGAATAATGTTACAAATACATTTGATTACTTTCAAATTCATATGTAAACTGGAATATCAGAATACGACAGATGGGTTGGAATCTAAACATCTAAAGTGGTCAAACTTTTTCACACTATTGTTTGTGTGCATATTTGTCCAAGTGAGTGCATGCTGTCAGGCTGTGTAGGTGATTATAACAGACAGAAGGAATTACAGGCTATTACAGACGAGAGCCTGTGGCTGGAGCAGCCAGAGCTGTATTACCCTTAAAGGCTTATGGCTCTCAAAAAGCCAGCCTATTATTCCCACCACAGCACACATTCAGCTGCCTGCTGAATGTCAAAGACATAAATATATAAAACAAGCATGAATCTACACAATGATATAGTACTCGTATTTTACAGTTTCATTTGAAAACAAAGTACGCCACATTTGGCTTGAAAAAACACAAACTGAGCTTGGCATTTGCCTGCAGGCTCGGAGTCCGCCATTTACACAGGACAAATTACTACGTTCTACAATCTCATAGACCACATAAGCCACATTAAGAGGACAAACCCTGAATGCCTTAAAGGATAAGTCTAAAGTAGCCCATATTTTTCTTACCGTCAACAAAGCATCTGAAAAGAGCAAAACTAACAACGAACAGATCATTCTCCCTCCGCCTACTGTGAATTCTTTTGTCATCATGAGAAAACTACCTAATTATAATTATCAGAAATGGAAGTGTGCATCAGAATGTCATGATTACATCTGTTTGACCATGACCAATTCACAAAAACACACACACACACACACTGTTGGTCAGATGAGCCCATTCCCTCACTGTTCTGAGTGACAGATGACTTGTCATGGAGCTAAACGGGAGAATATTATAGCGCGGATCGGAAAAGGAGAGACGGGAAAAGGAGAAAAAAAGAGAAATTGCTCCATTACACCACAGAGGTAAATCATTCGATGTGCTAGAGATCACAGAATGCCATTTACATTTACACACATGCTCACACGGGCACGTGTGCATACAGGATTTCTGTTGGTGTTGCTGTACTTGCACTCTCTCCCTGTTTCACACACACACACACACACACACACACACACACACACACACACACACACACACACACACACACACACACACACACACACACACGCGCTGATCATCAGAATCCAAGCATGAGAAAAGCTGAGAGGCTGGATCAATGTTGGGCTCTGGTGATTAGCCTTAATTGAGGAAAAAGCGCTATGGGAACAAAGAAACATTATGACCTTTTCCCTGTCTGCACACACTGCGCGCTAATAAGACACATTCACATAATATCATACTGACCAGAATCGGCTAACTACATCAAAAGCACCTTCTCATAGGAACCGTATGCAAATGGATGGCAGAGACAGAAAAACAAACCCAGCAGATAATTGACGATCCTTGCCATGTTTTTGTGCGTGAATGGCAATTTTCACTCTCCTGTCGAGTGCATGCTGATTATTCTATCAGACAAAAAGAGTTCCATACGCGATGAAAAGATTGGCAGAGGTTCACATGGTGCTGTGGAATGGCCTGTCTTTCCTTCTCTCTCTCATTTCTCCTCTTTCTACATCCTCCCTGTTTGTCTGTCTGTCTCTTTCTCTCTCTCGCTCTCTTTCTATGCGTGTCAGTTACTGACTGAGTCAAATACCACTTGTCAGGAGAGTGCTGTTTGGACTGACATGAGATAAGAACAGACCAACTAGACAGTTATATGTTATTCCTGTTGCTGCTCTCTGGAATGAGACTGTGATGTACAAGTATTGCCTGGACCAGGGGCAATAATAACACGGAGGCCTATAGTGCAGACTAACAGAACTACTCCAGACACCAAACGAGTGGATAACTTAGTCTAACATATACGTATGTAGCTCCTCACAATATAGGTCAGAATCTAGTTTTTGTTAATATCATAAGCGCTAATTCAGAAAAGGTGTTTCTGTCTCCTTCCTCATCTACAGTTTAGCTGTTTTCCACTTTGAAGCTGGGTGGAGTTCACTGCAGCTGAGCTGTGTGCTGAGGTGAACACCAAACTGTACTTAAAGAATAATGACCCCCACACTAATAGTGGTGTTTGTGCTGCACGCCTTATCCGCATCCTCAACAATTCGACTATAGTGAAAAACTACATCACACAGACTGCAATGTCTTAGCATAATGTGGAGCAGATTCAATCAGGAACATGTTAAAAATGCCACTGTTATAGAGCGACCTGCAAAATATCCAACTCCTTGAGTCTGTAGTGATTATTGAATTTGTTATAAGATAATATAAATGAATACACAACAGTGAAGCTGCTGGACCTCTGGGAAACCCACTGGTTGCTGCTGGTCAACGGAACCAAAAAACCTAAATACAATCACCTGAAAACTACAAATTTTTCCTAGTCCTAAGGTGGTTGCCTCCTATTTTGACTAGACCAGGGGTCAGCAACCTTTCTGATGATGAGTGCCGTCTAAAATTTCCTCAGAAGTCAGTGTGCCATATGATTGCATTAGCAATAAATTTAATAACGCTCTACATGAATAGTTACACACTATATAGAACCACTTTATAGAATTATATTTGTTTGCAGATGTTGGCAGCTATCAGCGAATAGTTATCAGCTATTTTGAAACAAAAAAAGACTTTTTATCCATAACAAGAACTCCATAACAGCAAATGAACTGTACAACAGAAAATGCAAATGCTATTAATGGTCTCCTCACAACAATGATACGAAAAATAAGCTGGGCCAATATGGCATGTTTGTTAATACAGGGATACACATGTTAATGTGATCTCTGGTCTCCCACTCAGAGACACAGGTCTCCGAGTGTCCAGCATTCAGACGTCTACCCGAGGACACTCATGTGAGAGAAAATCTGCTCACACAGATATGTAGAGCCAAATACTGTCAATAAGGTCTCTGCAATGTTCTGAAGACAGTTAAACTTGTCAGGTAGTGACGTCCAGCAGGTGAAAATGCAAGCTCCATGAACACGCACAGTTATGGATACAAGCTGTGTTCGCAGTTCTGCAAACTTTGACCCCACAGAGTCAAGCTTTTCAGTTCAATCAGCTGCATTTCGATGTCCTCTGTGTCCAGCCAGTTAATGCAAGACCAATGCAGCTGCTCATTAAAGCTTTTGGTTTGATCAGAAAAGAAAACATTGGTCCATACACCTGAAAGTCCCGAAAACACATTGACTAAGTTATTTTTAGCCAATTACAAGTTGAATCTGGTAGTTGGGGTTGTTAGCTAAGATATCGTCATTAAGAACAACAGCTGATCAAGCTTAAACGTACTGCTGTTGTTAAGCGCGACATCCGCTGGTTTCCTCTTTCTGGCGCAAAGTGGGCGATAAACAAACAAGAGAGAAAAGCCGATCAGCTGATCATTGATCAATTTCATGATTGAAGTAGCAACAGAAGAGGGAGGGGGAGAGAATGAGAGAAGAAGAGGCAGCTGTGCAGCATAAAGAAGCAGAATAACTTCAGCTTTGTGTCTTTTTCCATTCTAGCTGAAGTACGGGACAAACTGTGTTCTTTTATCTGACCCAGATAGACTGCAGGTCATAACTTTTTACCTGAAGTTCAGTTCACCTGACACTCGGACCGGCGGCTGCCTCGGGTCTCTCCTCCTCTTGCCTCCCCTTTTCCTCATCCACCTGCTGGCCTCTGTGGAAGCTCCGCCATAGCCACCACCAAACAACTGAGTTATTTTTACACATCGGCCAGCATTTGGCCAATCCACCACCTTTCATTGTTTATACTGTTACAAAAACAACAGCAACAAAAAACATCGGCCCGTAAAAACAAAAAATCAGTCCAGCTATGGTCGTGCCACTAGACCATCAGTGTTGTCTAAAGCAATGTGGCTCAAATGGTTTGTCCACCAGTTCCGACTTAAACAGCAAAAACAACTATATTGCTATGAAAATCTAAATTTTTATTCTGTCAGTGAAATGATGTTCTGATTTTGTCTATGCCTTGAGTTGAGGTTCAACAGGCTTTTAGGTGTGGATAAACATTTATGTCCTCAACAAAAAAGTCACAGTTCGGCAAATGTCATTAATAGGGGATTACAGGGAACTCGACATTCAAAATGATGCAGAATAGGTAGAGTGCTGTATTTCTGCTATTGCATCACTGTTTCATCTAATGAGTGTCAGATCATACTAACCTTGCACGTGAAAAAGCTTTGAGACATGACTGTGTGCTGGTACAAACACAGCTAACCACAGGCACATTCTTCTGAACGACCACTCAAACCACCTCCAACCTTTCACTTGAAAATCAAGATCAAAAAAGCTTAAATTTGCTTGTTTAAGTTATTTTGTAAGTGGGATTAATGCCTGTCCTTAGTGTGGCCCAGAAAACTTACTGGGCATGCACAAAGACATTCAGTTGTGTAAAAGAAAACGGTTTAAGTAAAAAGGACTAGGAGATACACTGAAATACACTAATGCAGACAGGTAGCTAAAATATTCAATAACTGTAGTAAATGAATTTCATGTGCAATGAAGGTAAAAAAAAAAAGTTGGGATGCTGTGTAAAATGTGAATAAAAATTCATATTTTATTCACTCTAGAAAATGTAGCAAATTTTTAAATTAAGAAAATGCAGCATTTTTAAAAGGATTTGATGGGAGTAAAACATCTCCAAAAAGTTGGCCATATTTACCACCGTGTAGCATCCCCTCTTTTTTTAACAGCATTCCATAAACCTCTGGAAACTGAGGGGACGAACTGCTGGACTTCTGGGAGACAGATGTGGTCTCATACTTGCCTTTCTGACAGCTCAACAGTCCTGGGTCTCCTTTGTCGTATTTTTCATTTTATTTCTTTAGTTGGTGAAACTGTTCAGCACTCAGACTCTTGTACTACGAAGCCATGCTGTTATAATACATGCAGTATGGCGTTTAGAACTGACTTGCTGAAATATGCAAGTCCTTCACTTAAAAAGACGGCGTCCAGACGACTAATTCTCCTGACCACAGCACAGTTTTCCACTTTTTTCAGTCTGTTTTAAAGGAACTTTGGTCCGGAGCTGGCATTTCTGGATCATGTTCACATATGGCTTCTTCTTTGCCAGATAGAGGTTTAACCTGCAGTCATGGACGATGAACTGTTCCCATGGCAGAGACATGCATGTTTTTAATGAAGTGCCAATAGTATGATATTATCTACTGTAGAGATATTTACAGTCTTTTGCACTGATGACCATTATTCTTAAATTGTTTAACAATTTTTAGATTCAGTTGTATTAGACTTAACCTAATTAGCCATTTCTTTTTATTACCACTTCCTTTTTCAGCTTTTTGTTGTTCCCGTCCCAAAGTTTTTGACATTTGTTCCACCCAACAAAATCAAAATGAGCTAATATTTTTTGCGAAACACTAAAATGTCTCAGTTTAAGCATCTGATTTGTTTTCTGTGTTGTATTATAAACAAAATGTGAGCTCGGGAAATTTCCAAATCACTTATTTATTAATTTTTATTCACATTTTACACAGTGTTTTCCAACTTTTTCGGAATTAGAAGCGTAGCTCATGAATGCAGGGTGATGACAAAAAATAAATAAACAAAAACTCTACTTTCAACCCTCTCAAGTCTTTCTCACAAACAGGGAGTGCAACCTTTATAGGCAGGTTACCGATATAAACAGCAGGGCAATGAGCCACATGAGTGCATCTTTAATTTAGGCAAGGGATCAGATCAAAATGCTGAACACAGTATCTGATATGTAATCAACACCCAGCGTGGACAGACCTGAAGGCATGTGGCAAGAACCCAAATGACCTTTAATGCCTTCGCCACTTCCTCTACTTGTACACCACATATACCGCATCCACTTTAAATTTTAATCAAGCAGGTGTCTATTCTGGCTGTGTAACAGTGAGACCCAAAGAATCATTTTAAGCCTATTAACTACATGGTTGTATACGGGCTTTAAGCATTGTTGAACTGCTTCTGAACCCACAGCAGTGAAGGGCCAGGACCGCTCCACTGTAGACACTGACAAAGGACTACGATTGCTGCTACCGTGTCACTGATGTGCTGCTTTCAATACATAGCTGCTGTCTAGACAAGGAGTTGTGTAGCACTCTGAACTCATGTGTGAGGAAACGGAGGTAAAAAGAAAAGACAGAGAGAGAGAGAGTAATTGTTGACTGCCCACCTTTCATTTCCTCTCAGGGGCAAAAGAGCAACCGTCTTTCAAAACAACAACAACAAAATATTGGATCTCTTTTAAGAAAGTTTCAAAAAAATATTATGGTTTGATTAAAAAAAGAAGATAAAGCAAAAAGCCATTATGGATTTTTTTGAAATGTTTTAGCTTAAAAAAAAGTTTCAGTTTGTTAATTGAACGGATATAAGAGAATAAAACCTGCATTTTACCTGAAGGCAAGTGTTCTTGTCTATCTTTAAATACTGAAGAAGAAGTAGAAGGAGGACATTTACAAGCCCAGGAAAAACTACACATAGAAGATGGCAATTAGTGCAGCTGCTGCGAAAGCTCCACCCCAACTCCTTGATAAGGAAGGCGGGATGTCATGGTCTGTGTGTTTTGTTGGGTTATTTTGACTTTTGTGGTTGTTATTCAAAAGTTTTAGTTTGCTTTTCATCGTTAGTTTAGAGCCTTATCTATCATTACTTATAGTAGACTGAGTTTTATTATTTTAGTATTCTGAATTTTGGTTAGAGAGATTATGCTGCTTAGAGTTCATTCATGATTCGGTATTTATTAGTCTAGCCTCCCGAGTGTGTCCTGTCTTCTTGTCTAGTGTTCTCAGTTGCTGCTTTTACTTTGTCTGATTTCTTTTGTCTTGCTGTCACAGAGTTCTGTCTCTTCTGTGTTTATTTGTCTGTTTATCCTGCTTGTCCTCCTTATGTGCTTCAGCTCTGGACTTACCTTTCTGTATCTTGTACTTTTGCCCTGGAGGAGAGTATTTTGTTTTTTGGACTTTTTGCCTTCGACTGCAATAAAACTTTTTTTTGTTCCTTTTGTTTTTTGTTTATTTTGTTTGCCCCTGAGTCCTGGATACGGGTCCTTTTTGCCACCTCTGTGACACAGTTGGAAATGTTACCGTTATTTTATTTATTTTTGAGACAGCTGGCAAAGGCTTAAATGTTTACAATGGCTAACATCATATAAATGCTTCAGCTAACGAACCTTACACCTGAAGTAACATTAGTTACTCAACAACGATGCAAACATTTCAGTCAGTCTTAATTAGCCTGTTCCCTAATACTACATATTACATCTAGAGTTAAAAGCACTTTCTCTTGAATACAAAAAGCACAACTATAAAAACATCCTTATCCAAACAGTCATCGGAAATATGAAAAAAATATTTCAATTCTGAACCACATATGAAACCAAATGATGTTCAACATCAGCATCACTTTAACGCTCATTTCAGCACCTGTCTTACAGGTGGCTTATTAAACAAACTACACAGGGATGGTGAACTAATGCCCTCAGAAGATGAAATTCCCAGGAAATCAGTTCCTGCTTTAATCAAATGCTACCTCAGAGAAATAAAAAGGGTTAATGTGAACACACACACACACACGGTCAGAACCAAGTTTGTTACATTCATTCCTCAGTTTTCATTTAGCTCACACACAAGCACACACACACACACACACGCACAGACACACACACACAAAGCGATTATCGCCAAAGGTACGTACTCCTGTTTGTAGCTGTTCCCACAGGGAAACTCGCAGTACAGCTTCTCCACTCTCATTTTTCATTGTCTGCTTATGATGCCCCATGTGTGCGCACTGACTTTCATTTAACCCCTCACAACACACGCACAAGCACACACTCACATGTATGCATGATGCCAACCCCTCCTTTCTGCCTTTGTCTCGTTCCTTCTCACTGGTTAAAACACACACACACATACACAAACAGCTTCTTCCTGCACTCTGTGTTTCATTGCAGTGGCTAAAAGACAGTGAGGCGTGTCCCCCAACGCTGGAGCCACACACTACAGCTACTGTGAATTTTTCTTTTTTTGGCTCTGAGATATAAGAGTGTCACACATACGGTAGAAGTCAAATCAACTGAGATGGTAAAGAATTACCAGCAGACACAGAGTCTAAGCATCCCACCTGAAGATCTCCCTACTTGCTGGAAATTACTGCTGCTATAAATGCTACACATACTGGATATCCATTTAGGCGTGCTGCAAAAGACAGACACACTTAAAACCCCACCCGTCTTCCTGCCTTAACACTTTACGCTCTAACTCGGTTATCTTGTTCTCTGTGTATTTGGACATCCGTTGCTTAACTTAATTTTCTTGGCTTTTTGTTTCTCGGTTGCTCCACTACTTTTCCCAGGCTGAATTCTGCTGGATGAATTTCTGTAAAGTCATTCACGACACTCAGACAATGAATCTGGGTTTGGTTATATCCCTCTGTCTCCTCTGGTGCTACAAGCAGGTCAAAGTTGTCACTTTTTTCAGTAAAATATTTCTTATTAATATATCTACTAAATGGATTGGACGAAGGCTAGAGTAATTTATAGTTCAATCTCCAAAAGAGGTTGCAGTTTGCCAGTATATCCATCTGTGCTGCCAATCCAAAATCATGTACTTCCAATGTTGAATACTCAAGGGTAAACAGGTGGCGGTCACCCAAAACTTAAGGAAAAAACTTTTTAATCTAAATTTTGATACATTTTGTGTTCTCAGAGCATCAATGACACCAACCAGAATGAATTTATACTTCTTTTTTTTGCACCTAGTGACAGCAATATGTTTAACAATCCAGGTTTTTTAAAACACTTGGATGGATTTTAAATTTAAAACCTTCATGTCTCCCCATCAGGAGGATCTTTAACAACTTTCCTTCACTCTACACGGCTGTTTAAGCCCAAATATCAGACAAACTAATGACCTATACATCAGATTCAATTTTTGCATATTAACTTCCTAAACTAACACGATTAACGTGGTTAACAGAATTAGGCCTGCCTAGTGACACTATGCTGTAGCTCTAAGGACTAAAGCATAATGACAGAAGCCCTTATCCCGTGAATCTGCGGTGTACGCCTGAGCAGCTGTGCAACAGAATACATTTTTCTACTTGCAGCTCATGTTGTAAGGAGAGCTGTGTGAGTGACAGGTGAAATGAGACAGTGAGGTTTCCTTCTGGGATTGTGTTACGTCTTTGGCTTTTGGACCCAGCACAGCATTGTGAAACTTCAGGTTTTTCACTGAGTTTGTGTAACATGGACACATAAATATCTACATACTACAACAGACTGTGTAAAGTTACTAAGCAACCACCAGCTGGTATTGGTAAAATAAGTGCAGATGCCAGTGTAATTTCCTATTTATTGGTACTTTACTGAAAAACAAACCATGGACATTTAATGAAGCATTTCTATGTTAAAGATCCCTCCACTCCTCGCACATAAAATATAAAACGATTAAAAGTTTATTTTTATATTTGTGGAGTGGCTCTCTAGCACACATATTACCTGACGCTCTCAAGACAGAGATCGACATTTTGCAGATATCTATAGATATGTAGATATGACTCCTGCTGTCAGATTATAGATATGTGACAATGTAAGACCAAGTGAATGAGGCACACACACAGGCCTAGAGAACACTCCAAAACCATCTGGTCGTGAGGGTAAATTACATGACAAGTTGTAATTAGGGGTGGGTTTTGATTATCGATTTATCGATTAAAATCGATTCTGGCTTGGATAGCGTGATATCGATTCATTAAAATCCTGAATCGATTTTTAAATATAAATTTATTTTGCCCGAAACGCCAGAATCTCAGGTTAAACCTCACAAAATTTCTACAACCACCAGACAGCTAAAACAGTAAATGAGAGCAGGTACACGGATTCTGCACAAAGAAAACGCAGACACAACGCATCCGAATGAGTGAGATGTCGCCTTTCTCACCCGACGGCACGTACGCGGACACGGACACGCCGTCGGGGCTGAAAGCCGACAGCTCACTGATTTTGAAGCGTCGGCGGGTCCGCGCTTTGTGTTTACGCCCTTTTTGCGCTAGATTCTGAAGCTGCAGGTTTTATCTCTCTCCAAACAATATTGACTGAACCAGCAGCCAAAGACGATCCAAACTACGCTCCACATAAACATTGTCACGAATTTCCTCTTACTTTTGCTGTTTTGCTTCCACCACGATAAAATCACACTTCATGTAGAGCTCGCTCTCTCTCTAAATCTCTAATCAAAACCCACCTCTACTTATTACCCACCAGTCTACGGTGTCAGCCGCTGTTGGGTTTTTTTTTGTTTGTTTGTTTTTTTTAAAAAAAAAACGATTGTGGCTCAAGAGTTGGTAGTTTGTCTTGTAATCGGAAAGTTGAGGGTTGGATTCCCAGCTCCGACAGTCTCGGTCGTTGTGTCCTTGGGCAAGACGCTTCACCCGTTGCCTACTGGTGGTGGTCAGAGGGCCCGGTGGCGCAGGGTCCGGCAGCTTCGCCTCTGTCAGTGCGCCCCAGGGCAGCTGTGGCTACAATGTAGCTTGCCATCACCAGTGTGTGAATGTGTGTGTGAATGGGTGGATGACTGAATGTAGTGTAAAGCGCTTTGGGGTCCTTAGGGACTAGTAAAGCGCTATACAAATACAGGCCATTTACCATTTTACTTACTTCTGAAAATTTCTCCGATTTAAATCGAATCGAATCAAATCGAATTGTGGATCGAATTGTGGATCGATTTCTAGAATCGAATCGATTCTAGAAATCAGTGACGATACCCAGCCCTAGTTGTAATCTTCCACACAAAGTGGCCGAAGCAATCTGTTTGCAACCAAGGCTTTTGGTTCAACGACTTCTTCCAGACGAAATTCCCCTGGCGACAGCCTCCAGCATCCAACTGCCAAGCTGTCATGGCACAGACACTCTTCCCCCACTAACTGTGGTTGTGTCACATCCAATATGGCGGACAATCTTTGAGCAATGTGCACATAATGCAACGTGAGTAACCTTTATAGCCACTTGTTTGCAGTGGAAGCATGGTGCTTGCACTGAGTGCTAGGTCATGTGATTACCTGGGTCAAATAAAGCACTGACAGATTTTTAAGCCATCGTCGAAAAGCACCTCACTAAACAAATATTGGGTTTTTCTAAAATAACTTGAAAGTTTGTTTCCGCAACATTTACCTCTCGTGTGCCAACATTTATAGAAGGGCTTGTTTGCAATTATTTGATTGTATCTCTTAAACTATTAAATCAAACAACCCCGACAATGATGCAGCATTACGTATAATGCAGAAGACATGTGGAGATCAGCTATCCAGTCAGAATAATTATTTTTCCTTATAGCTTCATTGCGTACTATGCCGTTAACTACTAAAACATGTACAGCGAAAAGGTTTTCAGGGACAAAGGAATGAATTAGACTGCTAATTGCAGGGTTACCGACAGAATAATGATACACTAGTTATTTAATAATTTGCACCTTGATGTTGTAACTTGATGAAGTTTAATTTTGCATTGTGCACCTTTTCTGTTGAGATAATTATAAAGGTTGGGGAAGGTTAAAAAGGCGATGTTTAAAATCAGTTAATTTAGTTTTCCTGATGGTAAATTTCCACGTTGTTTCAAGAATACTTGAAGATTCAATATGTAATCCAATAAATGAGCAAGTAAACAGTAAAACACTATATCTGAATTAATGTTTACTTCATTTCATGCCTGTGCAAATGAGTGTGCTTCAACAACTCTGCTGCCCTTTTCGCCGGTATCATGAAGTGAATGTGTGTTGGTGTGACTGTGGCATGTGCGTTTGTGTGTGTGTGTCTGTATTGATTGATGCCTTCGAGGGCAGCAGCGTGATTGAAACACCTCCTCACCATAAAACTGTCGTGCGCGTGATGGAGTCGCAGGGTCATTTTATGCATCACACCTGTCCCCCTTCCTCCCCACGCTGACACCCAATCAAATAGGAAAATGGGCATATTTGTTTTTCTGGCCTTGAGAGGGCTTGTGCGGTGGGCTGTATTTTTATGTTCCAGTGTGTGTGTTGGGCGCATTTTTGTGTGAGTAGGCGAGGGACAGAAAGAAAGAACAAGAGAAAAGGCTAATAGACCTGATAAATTCAAAGCAACCATGGCTGACTTTTTAGCTGTTAAGAAAGAAAATCTTGAAAAGCAACAAAATATTTGACACCGTGGAACCATCGGACACCAACACACACAACCAAGCAACATGATGCATAATTCTTAAAGCTATATCACGTATAAGAAAGGGCATTTTTCTGACTGCACATCTACACATGTCTATTGTCGGCCACTTTTACTCACTTTCATAATTACAAACCCCTCTGCATGTATCTGCGAAAAAGCTGAAGGATTTGGCAACTGCAAAGAGAAGACCAACAGGAACCCGAGCAGTGAGGAAAGAAGCAACAGCAGGTTGAGCCAGATGTTGGAAATATGCTGTCACAAGATTTTTGCTTTTAAAATTGTTTAGCATCAAAATAATTTTCAAGTTATAGGTAAAATAACAATAATGATGTTCATAATGTTGTTTAAGTTAAATTCAAGTTGCAGGTACAACCCACAATTCCAAACTTTAGCAGAAATAACTTGAGGTAATTGTTTTCTGACTTTATGAGCCTCTAACACATCTGTGGAGAAATTGTGGACAACTCTTCTTTACAATGTTGATTTGGTTCATTGAGGTTTGTTTGTATTTCCTCATGCACAGTTCTCTTAAGGTCCTGCCACAGCTTTTACTCAGTTTGAGGACTCGTGTAGATCTGCTGCTGCATTTGGGATCATTGTCCTGCTACTTTACCTAATTTTGGCCAAGGTTTAGCTGTTGGACAGATGGCTCACATTCAACTCTAAAATACCTTGGTAAACAGAGGAGTTCAATGACTGTAAGGTGCCCAGGTCCTGTGGCTGCAAAACAAGCCCAAATCATTGCCCCTCCACCACCGTGCAGACAGTTGGTATGAGGATTTTCTCCAAATGTGGCACTATTGCCAAACATCTCTGCTTTGGTCTTGTCTGTCCACAGGACATCGTTCCAGAGGTTTTTTGATTTGTTCAGATTGAATTTTGTAATCCTAAACTGTTGGCATGTTCTTTTCAGGTGTAAGAGGCTTTCTCCTGTCAATGCTAAACAAGCCAAATTTGTTCTGTCTTCTTCTAACGTACTGCATTTAAAATTTAACACCGCTACATGAGGCTAGTAGACTCTGAGCATTGCACAGGCAATCCCATGAAGCATGTTGCATTATGTTAACACACCTGGATGCTACAGACCAGCAACCTGCTAAACCCTCATTGTCACATTTGCTGATGATCAATGAATCAGGCATATTTGATTAGTAGCACCATATTTTCCTCGTACTCATTTTATTCTGCTTCTTAACTCTAAATTTCACAACATTTCGGGGAAAAATGTTGACTGGCATTTATCTTTACACCTGCAGGTGCTGTCAAAACCTAATTGCCAGTTTATAAGTCAGCGCATTAGTTTACAAAACCCGAGAGCGATAATGGACGTGTATGGGAATAGGAATTTATGGCTGCCCATTATGAAGCGTATTGGTAAACCTTTTCACATTATAACTGAGACTGGATACTTTAATCTCTTTTGTCTCAATAAAATGCTAAACTCAATTTGCTAAAACATGAAAGCTAGATACAAAGAAACCCCTTAAGTTTATTAACTGATATGAATCTCCTTCGTATCATTACTTTGGCAGATTTTGAAATACTAAGTAACGCAGGAGTACCAAAAACAACAAGTTTCTCGCATGGCCACTTAAGGTGAGACACTCTCCTTGTATCTCCACTATGCAAAAGGAAGGTATGGAAAATATTGATATGTCTCATGTATTTTAATTGTGTTGAGGCTAAAATTATGTATGATTAAACGGCTTTGAATGACACACTGGCAGTACCTCTCTGCCTGCAAGTACTTCAGCTAATACGAGCCAGTTAAGTGGTTTTCTCATTTTTTATCAATTTTGATGCAATTATTTTATTAATATTGTGGATTGCCGTCTGTTTAATTGAACAAAAGATCATCCAAGGAATCTTTGCAAGGAATTTAGTATTTAATCTGCACAAATTTGGCATTACACCATCTCATCCAAACACAATCACTGCTAAGCCTCAAAAACCCAGGTGCTACTGTAACACCCAAAATGCCAAACTCGCAAACCTGCAAATCTATCATCTGAGATGGTATGTTAGGTTCTGGTTATTATTTTGAATGGTCGGACATCAAAACTCTCTAAAAAAGTGAATCAGTAGGTTCAAGTAGATCTTCATTTGCGATCAAAACCTTATATATTAAAGAAATTACTGCTGCACACATGTAACTGAATAAAATAATAATAAATGAAATAACCTGATAGGAACAGGCTTTTTTTTATCACTCTGAAGTAAAACACAATGGTGTTTTGAGACCTACAACACTTTGTGACATTTGGACTCCGAGACCTAATCGTTTAAAAAATACCAGGGAGCTGAGAGCACGAATGAATTGAAGACAAAGCCCTGGTTTGCCACAGATCTAGCTGGGCTTGCAGAGCGACATTTCCACCTGCATTCCTTGATTAGAAAATGTAAACTTTTTTACTGCAAAGCATGGAGTACAAGCTTATATCTGAACTATCCTCTGCTACAGTAGCATCCATTTTCATCACTGTAACACACCTTTTGACTAATTATCCCGCTATTCCATTACACTACTGACTCACTCAACATTAGAGAAACCATCCCCCGACTTTAAAATTGCCCAAAAAGGTCCCTAAAATAATGACCTGGCTAGCTGCCGTAGAGTCTACGGCTGGCAAGACAAACGACATCCATTCCCGCTCGGTGCCTTTAATCAGCCTGTGATACTTAATGCCACACTCCATTGGCCAAACAAATATCTTTGTCAAGGTGCTCGTTGCTGTACAAGTTCTTCTCCTGTTCTCATAGACAAGATAACAAGCAGTCTTTAATTACCTTAATTTTGTGTAGTAGTAGTATTATAGACTTTAGTCCGTGCTACCTCTTCCTCCCTCTTTCCCTCCTTCCCAACAAGTATATAAAATATTTCATCATGTTGGGCTGCTGGGCAGCGGTAGTGGCATCAGACTTTAATAAAGTGAACGACCTTGTGGGATTGCAGAGGGGATAGATTAAGTTTGCCTTCCCTACTGGCAGAAGCAGCCACCTCTGTGGGGTTTCTTATCTGGAGCTTTACTTAATTACCTGCTTTAATTCTAACATTCTCTAAACTGACCCCTCACTACGATGAGACAAGCTGTTTTAATTAAACAAATGAATACGTCGCTTATCAGGCAGAATCAGAGCTCTCGTTTGTCACGGTAACAGTTAAGGATGCTGCTGATGATCACGTTATCCGAGACTTAGCCCGGGCTTCACCACACACAGCCCATGGAGCAGCAGATGCTATCTAGTTACTGTACTGTATGTGGTACTGTACAGACACGGTTTTTAAGATAAAAAAGCCCATTAGATATAGCAGACATGTCCACTTAGTCACACTGTAATCTGATGAGTTTCCTAATGCAGCTGCGTGTACCTTATTATGATAAAAGGTTTTTATAACCCAAGGCAGGCAAGGCTGGAAGGAGAGTCAGAGGAAATAAAGACAAGGAGAAAAAAAGGTACGGTCCAATAAACCAAAAATAGCCCCCCACATATTCCCAAAGTCACTGACACCGGCCAGCTTGTTTATGGTAGTTACATAACAATATTTTAGCTTGTGCAGAGGGTTCCTGTGTAGCACCGCCTGACCACATTTAATGGGAGAAGTGTCAGAGAAGCCATTATACCAGCAGGGGCACACACAGTCCTATTACATATGGCTGCTGGCTGCTAATGTGTATTAGCAGGAGACAGAGGAAGCAAGGTGAAGATAAGTGATTTTGCAGTTGCTGGCTAAGTAGGACAAAGGAGGGAGGGAGTGTGTTAGGGAGGGTGAGACAGACAAAGGAGATCACGAGTGAAAACTACCAGGACCAACAGTCAGAGCAATCTTAAAGTTTCTTATTTGCAGTGTGGAGGCGCAGAAGTAAAGGCTTAAAGCTCAGCTTCAAGTTCTCGATACCTCGTCGTGAAAGCGTAAGGTCTCGAGCAGCAGCGGTACAGTCTCTGTGCTATGCCCGTCAACCAACCAATACAACAAGGTGACAGCCAGTATTTTTTGTTGGTTAATAATTTAGCGAGGATTGAAGGCTGCTCTCGGCAAGAAAGCGTGCGAGTTAGCTGTGTTTGTGTCTGTCAGCAGTAAAATTCCCAAACATTATATTTTTTCATCTGAAAGCGAGCACCTTCCCAAGAAGCCAAGAAATCCCAAATGTAAGTAAGCTTGCCTTACTGCCAAACACATTAGCTGTTGTTCTTTATTTAAGCCTTTGTCAAACTATCTGCGATACTCTTTTTGAGAGCTCATTGGCCAAGTTTTGCAACTTAACACCGGTGGTATAAAAGTGTGCTGGTATAAAAGGAGTGAGGCGCCTCCTCAGCTTGGTCTTTGACAGCCCCCTTGAACTCCACGGGCCTAGTGATAAAGTGGCTTGATGAGTGGGCAATCTCTGCCTGCCAGCTGCTGGTCTGGCCATGGGGAGCTGGGAAGGTGCCAGAGTGAGTGAACACCCACTCCATACAAACAAAAACACACATATACAGATGTAGGGACACATGAATGTATGCTGGCACAATCCCCTCTGTTATTTAGACAGCGACAACATATGTTAGATCCATTCCTACAATTGGTCATTGACCAGACTTACATACGTATAGATTTGAGCCCCTACAAACATGGGACGCTTAGTATTGCCAGGTTCATCAATCTGAGATAAGTGATGGCATTCTGTCATTTGGAAACAAGTTACTTTTTATGTTAATGTTACTCCTGGGTATATTTAAGTATTTCCACAACAATAATGAGAACATGTCTAGAATGATTCAGAGGTCAGTATGAATAAAGAAAACAACAGTCCTCTGGAAAAGATACTAGGACTGGACTAAAAATGAGTGAAAAGCAGTCAATGTTCAAAGAAAACCTCTGAAAGACCTTCAGAGAGCCTGGAGAACTATTGTTTAAGACCACTTTAAAAATATTACAAGAAAGTCTGGCTTCTTGGCAGCAAAAGATGGAGAAATGGGGGGTGACTCAAGAGTTTTACTAGTATTGCATACAGACACTAATCTCGTGAAACCTATAGAACGCTCTTTAAAAAAATTCCAAATTAGCATGCATATATAATATTAAGATTATATTAATATATAATTTTAATGCTATGCAAATCATTACATTCAGTTTTTATTTACATTTTAAATAGTGTCTAAACTTTGCACAATATGTATTTCAATATTTAAGTCTCGGCCCCACATCAAAAACTTCATTTGAACCTTGACCTTCCTGCTGAACGCATCAAAAATATTTTCATTTATATATTCAGTCATTTTTACAGGCGGCTGAACAGAATGCATCACTGGTTCCCTATGCCTTTACTCTATAGACTCTCAATCTCTGTTTCTATCTCTGTCTATTCTACAATCCAAGTCTGCGGACACACGTGCGCAGCATCCACAGTCTAGAGACTGCTGGTCCTCGAAAATACTCCTTCAAGCTCTTAGTGGAAAATATGTGCACTCAGGAAAATGCACGCATTTAACAAAACGGCATTTGAAATTGAATCAGTGAAAAAAAATGTGTTTGTGATGCACCAGTTATTTACTCAGAACTTTTAACTGCAAAGGTTTGAGTTTTGAGCTATGCTAATGGTGTTTCTCTAGTAAAGATAACGTTCCTGGGCCTGCTGGTCAAGACAGGAATTATCTGGGATTTCATGTAAACAGGCACAATTCCCTCAAGAGTAAATTTGTTAAGCCTAAACTTCTGCCATGAGTACTTTTTGGTACCTTCAACGATTAAAACTACTGTCAACAAACATTCTGTCAGTCATTATTCTTAGCTATAATTTTGTTTTGGAGCTAATTATTAGCTGCGTATCAAAAAAATTTGCATCACTTACAGAATTCCTACCTTTGCCTTCAAGAGAATGTCATTGGGTAGTGTGGCAACGCTTTCAGCATGTTTCTTAAACGTAAATGCTCCCTGCAAGTCCCATTTTGACCATAGACTGTATATAAAAGATAGAGATGGCTTCTGGGTTTAAAACATGAACCCTACTGAACGTAGCTGGTGACGTACCACCCAGAAGTAAATGAATCAGTTACTTCTCCAGCTAACCAGATTTTATTTGCAGCAATGTCTACCTATTTGCAAGCAATAGATGTGGGTTATTAAGTAATCACTGAAGTTAAAGTTAATTTAGGTAACGCCTCAAAATATTTGCTAAAAATGTATCTGGAGGCGTTTTAAAATGGTTGCTGAGCTGCAACTTGCTTTAAAAAGGACAGTCTATGGTGCTTATTAGCAAATATTATAACATTTGGGACTAACTTGGTGGATAAAACAAACATTTTACTGGCATAGCTCTTTTTACCCAGTGGAGCTGGACAAGTTTTTTGTATTTTAACTTATACCTATCATATCATTATCTCAAACACACAGAAGGCGCTTCAATCAAACAGCTCCTTGTGTAACTGATGACCAGTAGGTGAGAAATATCAAATAACAGCAACATTAATCTTAGCGTCTGTTCGATGCATATTCAGATGTCATCAGTTTGTAGATCTTAACTAAATTAGACACTTGTCTGTTGACATTCATAGTCTTCTAAAAAAAGGGGGGGTGGAGCTTTCTGGCTGATTGTGCCATCATGTCAGCTGATAATTCAGGAAGTAGAATACATATGAGTAGATTGGACGGTATTGTTCACTAAATGACAAGATCTGTCTTCCTTTCCGCCTCTTTAATTATCTTCCTCGATTGTAATTACACGTGTGAAGGTCCAGGGAACAGTCACTCTTCTGTTGTATTGTCTAGTGCTGCATCTGAAGTCAGCTGAAGTTAAATAAACCCACGATGCTGCTGAGACACCGGCTGGCAATGAAGGGTACTGTCTGCTTTATCAAAGAGCAATGCAGTATTTACGCAAATTATCGAGTGTCATTCATTTTGATCGTCTGCTGCGGTACTAATGCAGTCTGTAAAATGACATGACAAGAAATTACTATTAACTATTTAGCTAACAGTAACTGTTCCACAAAATCCACAATGGAGACGCCGCATAAACAGCTGAGAATGAATACACACTGGGGTTTTCATTAGGAATAGCGATGACAGAAAGTGACCTGGAGATCAATCTTTAAGCAGTCTTGGAATTTATTTCTTAATGAAGCCAATGAATAAATGATTTGAGGTGCTGGGATGAGGAGCCTGATCCCCCATCGGGATGCCTCTTTAGTGTTAGCCACAACCTCAAGGGAATCCTTTGTCTTTCTTTTTGTCCACAAATCTATCTTTTAACACTTTTTCCTCACTCGCCGCCTTTTGTCTTTCTCGACTTACTGCCCCCTCCACCTCTGCGTTCTGCATCTCTGTCCTTCATCGTCTATGATCCTAATCTCTCCTAAACATCTTTTCCTGGACTGTGGGAGCTGGCAGATACTGAAGGCCACCATCAGATTAACTGACTCATCCCGTCATAAACAACTGGTGGGTGTCAGCATGTTGGCGGCCCTCCAGTTTCAGACACGCTCATTTTGACAGGTAATTTTTTTTTGATGCTGATTGTTGTTTTCCCTGTTATTGTTTTTCTTTACGGTGACTTCGTACAGGGGTGGGGGGGTAAAAGTGCAACTCTCTGAGATCAAGCAATTTTACTCTCTGGACCAGAAAACACAGATGACAGTAATAAAAAGGAGAACCAATTGCTTTTTCATTTCATTTCCACTGGGAAATCAGACTGACACAGGAATAAAGGACCAATAATAATAAAGTTTAAGAAAAGGGCCTATGGCTTTCCATTCCCTAAGCAAACCACAAGTAGTAGTCACTGTGGACAGCACAGTTGCCCAGGGTCATCCACATTATTGGAGGGAAGGCAAGGATGTGAAGCAAGCAGAGGGAAAAATATATATACTTCAGGCTACACAGGAATTTCAAGAAGTACTTCATGGAAAAGTGGTCCATTTTTAGGAAAAGAAATAAAAGCTGAAGTGATACAAAGTAACAGATAATAAAAAGAGAATATCCTGTTGGGATTTACTTGTAAGACAGGCACACAATTCAGGTAAGCTACTGGAGTCCAAAGCCACACACAAAAGCTGATGTTAGTAGTTAACATGATTCTACTTAACTAGTGTTTTTTTTAACACTGCATCATTCTATGCTGGGCATCGTTATATTGCTCATTACAGTGGCACACAGTGCAGATATCTCCACATGAACATGCGAGTTAATGGGCCACAATAAAGACACCACTGTCTTCATTTTATGGCTCAGTTTTCTAATGGCCTACTTGGCTTTCTTGCTTGTTGTCTCAAAGGAGCCATCTAGGTCTCTTTAAGACCTCCAATATTCTCAACACGCTCTTTCCTCCTGGCTCGTGTCTCCCTCCATCCATTTTTCCACTCGTCTTCATTCCTATTGTCCTCCCTCCATTCCTGACAGCTACAGGCAGCCGGTGGTAGCCCAGGGCCTTTTGCTGTGCCTTTAGTTTCATTAGCGGGCCCCAGATGCTTAGCTGCTTACAAAATTATGAAGGGCCGAAGCCAACCGCCTCCAGATGGGACCCATCTATATTCAGATGAGCTGTTTCCTCACATTCAGAGCAATCCCACCCTGATGTCCTACAGTGTTGTCAACAAACTTGCTGACAAACACAAACACAAGCAAGTACAAACAGATGCACACATTCAGAGGAAGCCATGTGCACATGTTGTGCACACACTCAGGGCCACCCAGGCAGGAGCACACATACCACACAAGCCACTTGGCTGGTCTGCACTGCTCTAGTGCTCTCTCTATAGGAAAACAATGGCTTTGCTGGTGTACTGCAGGCAGAAATGCATATTTTAATCAATAGGAGTGACAACTTGAACTATCACCACAGCCAGCCACTTCACTCAAAAGATACAGCTAGATTAATGCTTGAATATTATGTTTATATTCGAGCACATATACGTCAATTACAGGCCACTTTTATTACAGTGTTTGTGAAAAACAACTCATGGATGATTTCTGATCACCATTGTATACCCAATAGGATTGAATGTAATACTCACACACACACACACACACACATACACACACACACACACACACACACACGGATTAACAAGGTCCGCATCAGGTGTTGGTTCCTTAGGTGTTAAGGAACCAGGACACCCCGATGAGAAGTGGGCTACTGGAACAAGACGGCATCGGTGAGCAAGAGATGAAAATAGGGCACTGTTGGAATGCTACAACGCGTGTAACCCCAGATGAAGGTTTTACATGAATATAATAAGGGACCTATGGAATCTTCGAAACCCAGCATCGAGGTTTACGGCGAAACAATTAGTAGCTCAGTGTTCCAACATTTGGAATAAGGAGGAAATAAAGCCACTGACATCAAGACCAGGAAGCTCCTGACCATGCACGGAGGGTTTCACCCCAAGTACAGCATCCTGAGGCTGTATGCTAAGCGGAAGGAAGGAGGCTGGCGACTGGTGAGTGTCAGTACCACAGTCCAGGATGAGACAACAAACATCCACGAATACATCAGGAAGATGGCCCCAACAGACCACGTGCTCAGTGAATACCTCAGGCAGCAGAAACCCAAGAATGACAAGGAAGGGGAGGAACCATCATGGAAGGACAGGCCCCTGAACTGTATGTATGGCAGATAGAGGAGGTGGCTGACATCCAGAAATCCTACCAGTGGCTGGACAAAGCTGGACTGAAAGACAGCACGGAGGCACTAGTCATGGCAGCACAGGAACAAGCTCTGAGCACAAGATCCATAGAGGCTGGGGCCTATCACACCAGGCAAGACCCCAGCTGCAGGCTGTGTAAAGATACCCCAGAGACAATCCAGCACATAACAGCAGGGTGCAAGATGCTAGCAGGCAAGGCATACATGGAAAAGTATACAGAAACATCTGTGCTCAGTATGGCCTGGAAGTCCCGAGGTCAAAATGGAAGACGCTCCCAAGGGTGTTGGAGAATGACCGAGCTGAGATCTCGTGGGACTTCCAGATACAGACGGACAAAACGGTGGTGGCTAACCAACCGAACATAGTGGTGGTAGACAAACAGAAGAAGACGGCCGTAGTGATCGATGTAGCGGTTCCGAATGACAGCAACATCAGGAAGAAGGAACACGAGAAGCTCGAGAAATACCAAGGGCTCAGAGAAGAGCTCGAGAAGATGTGGAGGGTGAAGGTAACGGTGGTCCCCGTGGTAATCGGAGCACTAGGTGTGGTGACTCCCAAACTAGGCGAGTGGCTCCAGCAGATCCCAGGAACAACATCGGAGATGTCTGTCCAGAAAAGCGCAGTTCTAGGAACAGCAAAGATACTGCGCAGGACCCTCAAGCTCCCAGGCCTGTGGTAGAGGATAGACCGCCGGCAGGGGCGAGTGGGGATTTATATATATATATATTGAGTTTCATGAGGTAGTCACCTGAAACGGGTTTCCAACAGTCTTGAAGGAGTTCCCAGAGATGCTGATCACTTGTTGGCCCTTTTGCCTTCACTCTGCGGTCCATCTCATCCCTAAGCATCTCAATTGGGTTTAGGTCAGGTGAGGAGGCCAGGCCATTTGGCGCAGCACTCTATCACAAAGACACGGCAGGTGGAACCAAAGATCTCAAAATTGGACTAATCAGACCAAAGCACAGGTTTCCACTGATCTAATGTCGACTCCTTGTGTTTCTCGGCCCAAACAAATCTCTTTGGCTTGCTGCTTTTCCATAGTCGTGGTTTCTTAGCAGCTATTTGACCATAAAGGCCTGATTCACACAGTCTCCTCTGAACAGTTGATGTGGAGATGTGTCTGCTACTGGAACTCTGTGCAGCATTTATCTGGGCTCTAATCTGAGGTGCTGTTAACTTCTGATTTCTGAGGCTGGTGACTCAGATGAATTTAATCTCAGCAGCAGAGGTGACTCTTGGTCTTCTTTCCTGGGCCGGTCCTCATGTGAGCCAGTTTCCTCGTAGCGCTTGATTGGTTTTTGCGACTGCACTTGGGGCCACATTCAAAGTTATAATAATTTTCCAGAGTGACTGACCTTCAGTTCTTAAAGTAATGATGGGTTGTCGTTTCTCTTTACTTAGCTGATTGGTTCTTGCCATAATATGAATTCTAACAGTTGTCAAATAGGGCTGTCAGCTTTTAACTAACCTGACTTCTGCACAACACAACTGATGTTCCCAACCCCATTAAGAAGGCAAGAAATTCCACTAATGAACCCTGACAGGCACACCTGAGAGAGAGAGAGACGGGGTAATTTCCTTGTCATGGTGCAGCTTGTCTTACCATAACTTTATTGGCTTTTGGTGCTTTCCACCCCTTTTTTTTTACACTGCAGACCAGTTTCAGTCTGCAGTCTGATTTCAGATTTCAAAAAGTTAATTTGCAGACGTGGAAAGCTCTCAGCTTGAGGCTTCATAAGCAGGTCTTCACTTACCAATAAGTGATGTCATGGTGACTAGATCCATCTGTCTGTGGATCTAACACAAGTACTGAATGTTCTCCCTCAGAGGCCTAAAGACATTAAAGCAGAACTCCCCGTCGACAGTCTGACCTTGGGGAACAAATTCACTGTGTACAACCCTGTGAACACTGAGCATGCTCCTACATGTAGTTGTGCCTCTGATTTGAAACACTACCTTCAGGCTTGCATGCACATACTCTTCACCTGAAAACTGCTGTTTGAGTGGTCGATAGAAACTGTGATATATGTGATCATCATTGTAAGCATAAGAAAAACACAGGAGGAACAGAGGACAGTGACGAGATAGTGACAGCAAGAAGACGGAAAAATCAAAGACTGTTGAAAAATAAACATAACTTGTGTTTGATTGTTGTATATTACATAATTAGGGGAGGGAGACTAAATAAATACATCTTTCACATGTTAAATTGTCCAGTTTCTACCTTGCTCCCTACATAATTTTCCTTTTGTAACTTTAACTCGGACGGAGTAATTAAATCCCAGTCATGAGTTTTGAGACAGGCGAATCCCCCGACTTCACACTCCATTTTGCGCTCACTTCTTTGACATCCAGACACAGTGAGCAGCACAGAGAGGATACCTATTTCAATAACTTATATAAATAATACAGAAGTGACTCGCTACAAAAAAAAGTTTAACCACAGATTTAAATGTGGACAAAGCAATAGAGGGAAATTCTCAAATGAGCTAAGAGAGAGAAGTCTTGTCGTCAAGAAATGAAAAAATGCAATTAGGGCAACCAGGAGGATTTCCATCAAAATCCTTTTCCAAAGACTGGTTTTGTTGGCCTGCCGTAGATGCTGGCCGTGCTGAAACATCAGTGAAACTGGAACCTCTGCCACACCGCTGTTGACTTAGCTGATCCATTTGAATTCATCACAGTGCCTGCTACACACACACAAACATACACTCACTCCCACTCACACATTCCTGTCTATGGCAGAATGCAGATACCAACCAGGAGTGTCCTAATATGTCCCGTAAACACCTGACAGCATGGCTTTGTGAAACTGCTGAGATATCCATAATGCTTGTGTTGAAGTCAGGGGGTCAATGCGCTGACGTGCTGAGCACACTCAATAAGCTTCAAACAACTTATAGCCAAGCATCAACACCTCAAAACATCTCAAAGTATTCTGCACACCATGCACGACGGACTGCTACATATGCAATGTAAAGCCAGCTGCATGTATATAATACTTCTCTTGGACAAGCTGTTGAACAATTCGTCTTTTGTCACGCTGGGCTTACTACGACAAAACATTTTGCAATGTTCATGAGATCAAGTTTCCTGAACAAAGAGAGGTGAAGGTGAGCTATTCTGCCTACAATACTAAAAGCAGCAGTGACTCACAATACAGTAATCAGGGGACTGTTGGCTGCAGAAAAACTGCAACGCCTCACCTAGTTCATTATAAGATGACACAACCAATTTGTACCTCTGCCTAGTGCAATCTACCAAATCTCCCCTGACAAAAGCATTTAGATTAGAGCGCTTTCAGGGAGGGCTGCGCTGACATGCGTACCCAGCCTGTAAAAGGGGAAATGAAGTGCCTTTTTAATTCTCCTCCAGGCAAACATAAAACTGTCCAGGTAAGTCATTTTGTGGGTTGAATGGAGAGTCAGAAGCAAGTTGCCTCTCTGCCACTATACCCACACACTTTCTCCCGAAACTGCATTTGTGCTATTGTGCACACACCCACAGATACACAAACTCTTATGCACATCCTTATCCTCATGCAAAAGATTATTAATCTATTTGCTACATTTTGTCCCATTATTTCTCCCACATAATCCTCTTTCACCACCTCTGGCAGCATACTAATGAGTTTCTGTGAACAAGGAAGCTGCACGTGCTGTTGATTGTTTTGATTGGAGCTGCTCCCCCTCTGTCTCCCAGTTTGTCCTACCGAAAAAGAATAAAGGCTCCCAGATGGAAACTAAAAGAGGAAAATGAGAGCGATGCCATTTCCTCTAATAAAACAGAGCTTTGTGATCACTTTCCTCTCTCAAGTCTTTGAAGACAACTGGAAAGGCACAAGTGGCCAGAACGTCACTCTATACCTTGGTAAGAGTCAAGAGTAAGTTTGCCGGTACATCAGGTATTCTCTTCTTCTCTTTCCAAATATTCACTCTGACTCAAAGATCAGTCAATTTCCTCTTTTCAGATGATCCAGTCACAGATAATTACAAGTGTGTGCATTTCACTTTTTCGGGTTTTTATTAAAAGACTGTGTCCATCTCCCTTATCGCAGACAATGTTGACAGAGAGAAACATCATAAAAAGCATTTTTTTAATTTAAAATTCTTATATGAAAACCCACAGACGGTCAAATGATTGCTACGGTTCACCTTTCCAAAACGGACCTGAGAGTAGAGAAACAGCACCGAACGCAGTCTGTATTTTAAATTAAACACACAGGCCAGCAACATCGAGATAGTAGCTGCAGGCACAGTATACTGTAGGTGTAATAAAAATGATGGTACAGTAGAACAATGCAGTAAAGATCTGAAATTGAGAAATATGGATGTGAAAAGACAGTAAAGCTCCTCGGGTCACTTGAGGAAGATAGTGGATGTGATCGCCATGGCTCATGTGAGTATGACCATAGGGACATGTGCAAACTGAGAACTGGGCAAGTACTAAATATCATAGACTAGACGTGGAATTACTCAATTTAACATAGTGAGTTTTAGTATAAAACAAGCAAATCGGACATTGTATAATACCGCCGAGACACTTGTTATGGCTAATAATCTTTATATTGCATTCTGAAGACACTATTTGTCTTGTTATACCACATCTACTGGGAGTCATATGTAGGAAGCCAGGACATGTCTGTTTATATTTCCTCAGTGTATACTTATATGCGTGTGACTGTGGTTGGAGGATACGGTGGGGCGAGTGTTTTCAAACAGCAAAGCCGGGGTCGCTTGATGTTTTTATGAAGCGAGTCTGTTTGGAAATCAATCGTTAGTCTCGGTTTTATTGCTCAAATTACCCGAGCCGGTCCTTGTCCTGTTTGCCCTTAATTAACAAGCGTTCAATTCCCCCATTAATTAGCACAAGCTATTAGCTATTTTACATCACTCTTCATTCGCCGACAATTAAAAGGTCTATTATTAAAAAGGCATGCCACATGGTTAATTGTGCAAGTGGCTCAGTGGCTGGGGAGGAGAGGCAAGAGGAGAGGGGAGTGCGGACACGCTGAATGTAAAGAGGAGTCAGGCCTTTCTGCTGTGGTTCTGGCACAAGCTTTACAGTCTGTCTGTCTTCAATTCATTGCCTGACACTCTGTCCTCGATAGAGGGACCATCTCCCTCGCTACTATTACACATTTTCAGACCCAAATGGCTCAGCTCAGCGCTACGGCAGTTAGAGGTCTGGGATGTGTGTCAGGAGCTGGATGAGAGGTTTCTTTATGAGCTTGACAGGTGCAATTTCCTTCGTACTGCAGGCCTTACAAGTACAAACTCTAAGAAGGGCTAGTTCTCCCAGTTTGGTGCTGATTTTTTTCTGTGATTTTATTTTTCTACATTTCTAATAAGCTTAATTGTAATTATAAAACACAATAAACAATAAAACTGTTGGTTCGAGTGAAATGGGAGCGCCTGACTTGGATATTTGTTGCTACAAATCCTCTCAAATCCAGTCAATATTATTGCATTTACAACCAGGTATTAAAGATTAACTGTGGATTACGTAGCTATTTGTATGTGAAAGGGGACATTTTTACTGGAATAACCCCAGAAAACTGTCACCCTACAGTAAGACTTTCAACTCACTTCCAGTCCTCAGCAATATAATTTTACTTCACTCTCACAGTGTCTTCAAGCTGCAGCAGATAGACAAGGTTGGGGATGAGCTGCTGTCAAGGTTTCAGCTGTTAAAAAATTAAAAATTAATATACTTGGTAGGTGGTAAATCAAAATTACTGTTACTCCATATCTTCTGGATGGGTATACAGGTGCTTTTAAGAACAATACCAGTACCGATATTTCGAGATTTAAATAGCAGTTATACTGGCTAATACTTTTTTCCTTTTCAAGCATATGAAACATAAACAGTGTGGCTATTTATGAGTTCTTACTAAGACATTATGACAACGCAGTTTACAGAGCCATTGAAAATCCCAATACCTGAAATGCAGTTGAGGGAAGGAAGACGTGTACCGTATTTTTCGGGCTATAAGGCACACTTAAAACTAAAATTTTGTGCCTTATAATCCGGTGTGCCTTATGTTTGAATTCTGGGTGTGCTTACTGACCTCGAACCGATTTTATGTGGTACACGGCGCTCAAAAATCTGTCAAAAAATGTTTTAGTACGACTTTGGTAAGCTACGAAGCCGCACCGGTTGATGGATTGTCGGAGCATTACGGCTACCGTAGTCAGGAGCCTCACGGAGTAATCTGAGTCCAAAACTCCGTCCGCTTCAGGTCCCAAAGTCAAACGAACACTGCGGCATCACTGAGAGTTAAAAACTGTCTTAATTCTTTCATCTTTTTTAAAAAAAATGATCAGCGTGGCTGCTTTCCCAGGTGTAACAATTAAGTTTAACATCCAGGAATCCATGAAAACAGAATTTATGAAATTTAACAGAGTTAGAAGTTAGCAGGAAGTTAGCTCGCTAGTTTCCACCTAAACATGATGTGCCATGCTCTGACTGAGAGATTTCTGAATAAATTAAGACGTACAGCTCTGCTATCACTTCCAACATAAATCAAGATAGAAAACGAAACAGCAGTGAGGTTTGCAAGTTTGCTGAAGTTGGACTAGCTGGTATATAATGATGTACTTCGTGATCGCTAGCGACACAGCTGCTATGTTAGCATAACATAAACACAGTGAAGCTGGAGGATGAACGCTAACTTTTTTCCACTCGATAAAAGTTAATGTGAGGGTTCCCGATGGTTAGGGACAAATGCAATCGCATGGAAGGATGCTGTAAACGGACCAAGCTTCAGTCAGGAGAACAACTGAGATAATCCATCCACAATACGAGGTTAGTCATTAATATACTGCAACAACATGGGAATAGAGCAGCTGTGAGAGAATTCAACATTAATGAATCAATGGTACAGAAGTGGAGGAAGCAAGAAGAATGAGTTGAGAAAAGTTTGACTTATCTGACTGTTTTGTTTCGCTTAATGCACCTTATGGTCCGAAAAATACGGTACATTAAAGTTATGCAAAAAGTTGAGATGACAAGAAAACGGGGAAAAATGAACATAAAAGAAAAACTGAATTAAAGTAAGCAGAAGTAAGGCAAACCAATGAAAACATGGGACATAAGAGGGAGGTGAGAATGGAAACACAAGAGGACAAATATAACACTGTAAAGACATCCAAAGGTGAGCAGGGAGCGGCACATAGAGCCATGGAGGTATCCTTTCTCTTTTATTCCCCGTGTCTCACCTCTCCTTGCCCCTCACCCTCTGCCAGGACATACCAGGTGGCGAGGAAAACAAGCGAGACGCAGCATTGCTGATTGACAGAACAATTACTGCTAACACTCACCCGGATGGAGAGACAGACATCTCCAAATAGAATTTCACTAAGCTATTGCATCACACGCTTACAGGAAGGATTGTGGTTGAGAAGCAAAACGACGCTGACTGACTCATCGACTGACTAACTCTGTCTGCCTCTTGGAGCTGAGCACAATTGCTTGAAAAGCAGGCCTCTGTTTTATTGTTGACTCCTATAAAGAAAAGGGGGGAAAAGCATTTACCCTTGCCCAAGGTTGACTGGTTCTAACTTTAGAAGCAATATTTGGCAACCTATTTCCTCCAACTCTGACTGTTCATCTGCTGGCTCAGTTAGAGGTGTAGCTATTTTTATCCATATACCTACTGAGTGGCAAAAAACTGGAAAGTTAATTAAAAGGCACACTGCAGATCTTTATATTCCCGATATTTTTTGGGGGAATTCAAATTCCCAATAATATCCAAAACAAATGTAAAATCTAAATTATCTGCTGTATAGTGTAAAGCTTAAAGAATTTGCAAAACAAAACTTTATTTATGACACTGGCTGGTTATGAAGCCACTCAGTTGCTAGACTAATTGCTGTATCGTAGCCCAGATCAGAGTTATTGATCGTAAAGTTAATCGATCACTTATCAACCAAACAGTCTCCACTCTGGGGTTCATAAATGTGAGAATTTACACTACAAACTGATGTTTGGGGGCTAGACTGTGGGAAAAATAAAACAAGACATCTGAAGTGGTTGCGCTGGACTCTGTGACTTATTATTAACATATAAACTTTAAACTTTTTTTAAAATCTGCATGTTAAATGAAACAAAAAATAACTGCTAGCAGTAGCCCTCGTATGCAAGGCTGAAAATATCTTCCACTTTCTGTGCCGTCGTCCTGTGCTCTCTAGTCTTACCCCACTCCCACACGAGACTCTGCATGAGGCATCTGCCGGTTGATGCAGTCAGTCTCATGCAACCGTCTTGGCCATTACCCCACCCCACGGCATTCTGGCCTCCAGCAGCTGCATTACACCACGCTCTTTGACTTTCTAATTAGCTTATCCCAGAAAATAAGGATGCTGAGCAATTCTTTGCTCTAGCAGTCTAACAACTAGCAGACCGCAGGGAGTGCGGTTGGCACCTAGTGTCACCAAGGGGGCTGTTGTGTTCGACAGACTAGTACGAGAAAATATGGCTCACTCTCTTTCCTTTGACTTGCAAACACTGAACTTTAAATCGATTTGTAATTCCACGAGCCAAGTCGCAGTACCAAATAAGACACAAATGTTATGACAAAAGGAACCTCTTTGCTAAAGCTGATGGTCAACTCAATCTTGAAAAACTTCCTTGGTAATCATTAATTTAAACTGTAGTCATTTTAAATTAGTTTATTCAACAACATATATGCAACCTATAGCTCTGTTTCAATGTGATAAAATACAGTGTCAGCTCACAGCTGGAGGAGTCATGGAAGAAAAAGGGATGGAGTAAGGGATGGAGGACAGATTCTTCCACCTGTAGCAACAAACGTCCTGCTGGACTGTAATCTGCCAGTTGTCTCTCTCTGAAATGCCCAGCTTAGCCGAGGCCAGCTGAGCCCTGCAGCCTCTAGCACCAAACGATCCTGGGGCCCCAGGACATAAGGCACCTGCACAGGGAGATAAAGGCTTCAACTCCTGAGCTAATACTGACGATTCTTTTGATAAATACAGACATTGGGTGGTGGGCGTTGGGAGTCGGAGGGCAACCTTTTCCCGCTCCCCTCCCCCGTCTACCTGTCTCAGTAATCTCTTTCTTGTACTTTGTGTTTTTCTTCCTCTATCCTTTCCGTCTTTTTCTGCAAGTCTCCCCCTCTCTTTCCATCTCTCTCTCTTTCTCTCTCTCGTACCTTCTTCATCCTGTGTTGTGTGAGTTTGGATCAGACAGGCGAAGCTCTCCATGCTCTGCCTTTTTATTTATTCCATATCTGTAGCTGTCAAAAAGAAGATTGCTACTTTAGGAGCTGTCTGCACTTTGTTGTGCTCATGGAAAGTCAAATAGAGGAGGTTGTGTTAAAAGCATCTTGACCACTTTGTGGGGACACAAACAATGTCAGCTGTGGTCCTGGACGCCCCTGACAGTGGAAAATGTCTCTACGAGTGCAGGAGACATTATGCCCCCTTAGACGCCACAGTGCTGAGAGGAGTGGTTAAAACAGTATTAGCCTGAGGAGGTAAATGGAGTCAGGCCTCAGTAACGTCACCTCCTGCTGCGTCTGTCACTTAAACACTTTTTTACGAGCGCTGATTGGAACATAAACATGCGCAAGGTTGCATGATTAGTGTATTTAGAAAAGCTTTGGGAACTAAATGACCCAATGAGGGCTCTGCGCAGATTAACTCCTCAGCAATTCAAGATTATGTCAAATGAGAAGTTAAGGCTATGCAGATCCAGGTTTTCGTCACCTGGGACATTAATTACTTGAAATTATCTTATAAATTACTGTGGATTTAAACTGTCTTCACAGTAGCCTATTTGGAAGTATAAATAAACTTACCTGAAAAAAAAACCCACACAGATTTTAAAGCAAACGGCTGCTAGCTTCACTTGTAAATCAGTCAGTGGCAGGAGGAGACAATGGGAGAGGCTAGTGCGCTGTGATAAAGCCATACCCCTACACGCACAACAGACAAACTTGCAACTACTACATAAAATCAAAACAGAAGGAGCCAGGAGGCCGAGCTAAGCTGCATCGTGTTGTTCTGTACTGTACTGCAGACAGCAGTTCATCTTTCCACGTCTCTGGTGTCGTGCCCATTGTCTCTTCCCATTAGCCTGCGACCGGCATGCTACGGCATGGTCGGTGCGAGCGCTAGGCTAGCAGACGCACACAGCTCAGGGTGGCAGATGCCTGGCGTTTCTGCGGATGCCCTCCATCAACTGATGACAGATGTCAGGGCTTCTCTTGGATGGCAACACTTCATCACGCTATTCTGTTCTTCGCCCCACTGGATACACCAGTCTGCTTGGCAGACGCTACGCCCAACCCCACCGCACCCTCCCTGTTCCCTCCTGCCACACCTATCCATTCACACGCACGCACGCACGCACGCACGCACGCACACACACACACATATATATGCATGCAACCACACACACACATTTCTGCATCCATCAGTCAAGCGTTATTACATCAGACAGCCATCATACTGGCAACCAATGGATCACATGCTAATGCACCCAGACACATCCACTCTGGAAATCTAAAGTATCAGTCTTTAGGGTGTGTGTGTGTGCTTAGGAATGTGTGGGTCAGCTGCCAGGTGGAGAAGAAAAGTATTTCAAAGTTGCAGAAAGTCTATAAATACTCTGTTCTAGTAGGACAATATTAAACAACAATCGGAGCACTAATTTTTTAACATACTGCTTCTAGGAATGCTGCTTATGTCGTTGCAAACTTACCATTTTGGCCTGCTGGTAGACTTCACTACAGGGGACATGCCGTCTCTGTACAGGCTCTTTGTCTTGGAGAAGTTGACCACATTGAAAATGACCCTCTGAAAGAAAAAACATTAAAAATTCTCAAAGCTAGTAGCAGCATAAAGACAAGTGGGTTCCAGACAGAGTTATCATAAGGGTTTTAAATGGTTTTTTTTAGTTTTTAAATTCTGGTTTTCAAATCAGTTTAGTTTCAGTTTCAAAGAGTGTATAATTTTAACTATTTTTTTTCTATTACTTTCAGTGTTAGTTCTAGTCTGTCTTATAACAGTAGAATAATGCGGTAAATAAATCAAACAACGTCAGACACACTTCCCTAACTTAACGAACACAGAGCCTCTGTGTGCTTGTGTAGAGATTAACTTTTTGTACGTTAAAAAATACAATTGCAGTTATTCTGATGAGTTTTATGGCTTAGTCACAACTGAATAAAATGTCTAGTTTCCAATGATGCAAGGATTAATTTTTTTGTATTTGGTGACTGATTGGAAGTAATTACAGGGACCACCTGGTTGCCCAGAGGATAAGCATTCAGCAACTTCAACCTGTCTCCAAGCAATTGGAACCAACTTGGACAAACTTCAGTCACTCTTAGATTGACTGGAGAAAGTTTGCAAATAACTGCCATCTAATTTTTAAATGCAGAAAGATCGCCAACATGTTGGAATCAATACGAATTAGTTTGCACGGATGAATGCAACTCATCTGCGATGCATGTCACTGTTTGTGGAGGAAATTCTGAATTTCAGTTTCAAATCTGTGAAATTCGGCTGGGATTTGAGTGTAAGCAGTCGATGTTCAGTTCTGCTTAACGTGAATTTCTCTGTATGAAAATGGAAACAGATTTGTAACAGATGGTATCAGATGTGTTATTTTTCTGATTTATCACACTTATTATTGTATAATTATAATATTAGAAAAAACAGATTGTATGTAACTGACAACTTGGCCTATTCAATCACAAACTATATCTGTGATTGAACTATATTTTTTATACTACTTATACGGCAACTGTCGACTCTGTTATCTGTTACGGTATCAGTACATGGTTTGGCAACCTTTCTGTCAAGCTGAGATCCCAAATTCAAAATTTGATTAAAAGATGGTTGGGATGCTCCCTTCATCTTCCCTCCAGGAGACAGCCGAAGAGTCAGAGGTAAGGTAAGCCACCGCCGGCTTACGACACCAACTGTCTGCCATCTATAATCCAGTTTTGAGATCCCTTCCCAGACGCCTTAACTCCCACTCACATCCTGGGCCATTTGACCTCAGTAAGTCACATGATAGGGTGGGGCTAGGTTTCACAATGAGTTCACCCGAAACCTTGGCTGATTGTGAACCACACCCGTTTTCACACCTTGGCTCGTGTGATTAGGTAGAGCATCAATAGGGGGTCCATGTCCCTCTTGGGGAGACACTCCCATAGGGCTTAAATCTGGGACTCTCCACCATTTGACCCTTGAACTGAAGAAGCTTCTCGGATGAGAGGTGAAACGTCTTAAAGCAAATGATAAATGGTAAATATTTGTATAGCGCTTTACTTAGTCCCTAAGGACCCCAAAGCGCTTTACACTACATTCAGTCATCCACACATTCCCACACACATTCACACACTGGTGATGGCAAGCTACATTGTAGCCACAGCTGCCCTGGGGCGCACTGACAGAGGCGAGGCTGCCGGACACTGGCACCACCGGGCCCTCTGACCACCACCAGTGGGCAACAGGTGAAGTGTCTTGCCCAAGGACACAACGACCAAGACTCTCGGAGCCGGGGCTCGAACCGGCAACCTTCCGATTACAAGACAAACTGCCAACTCTTGAGCCACGATCGCCCCAGCAACTTAAAGAAGTCCAGATGCTTTTCTTTCCAAGCTCATTAGACTACGATGACCTGGATGACTGAGAACTTTCTCAAACTGTAAGTTAAATAGGTTTCAATTTTCTGTAGCACCATTATCAATCAACTTATAGAATGGTAACAAGTAAAATTGTAAATGAGTGTTTGCATATGTGTGTCATCTTACATGATGTGTTTTCCTCATTTGTCCTATTTTTTATTTTATTTGTCCTTTATTTATCCAGGTAAAAAATCTCATTGAGATTAAAAATCTCATTTTCAACAGAGATCGATCGATCTATCGGTCTATCTGTCTATCTATCTGTCTATCTGTCTGTCTATCTGTCTATCTATCTATCTATCTATCTATCTAATTTTATAATTGTCTGGATGCACCAAGGAAGCGGTGGTTGCAGCCCTGTCCCTGTCTTGGAAGCAACCATTCCAAATGCAATGAGAATGTAAGATTATTGCTTGATTGCAATAATTTTGGTCTTGCCACAGTCTTTAACCACTGTTTTCCCTAATGTACCTGTAGCATAAAGGTTAGTTTTTATTTTAGTTTTTCTAAAATACCCTTTTGGGTTTTTTTGTTTGTAGTAGTGCAACATATCACCGAAGTAAAAAAATATAGTGCAAAAACGATGGTTGGAAGAAGACAATGAGAAAATCAGCAGCTGTAAAGATATGAGACGTTCAAATATACAGAAAAAAATATTATTTGCATTTCGATTAAGAAAAAGGAACTTAACACCCTGTCCGGCCTTCAGGAATGGCAGAATACAATTTTACAAACAACTTTTTTTCAACACAAAACCATCACAGGCCTGGGTTTCTATGTGATTATAATTATTAGAATCCAGCTAGACGTGAAGTTTAAAGAAATAAAAACAACCCCTTTCCAATCATTTCTGCCACATGTTGCATGAAAAAGACTAAAAAATATAAACCTGTAACTGAAGAAAAATCTCAGATGGAGGTTGTCAGAGCAACACAGATAACATACAAAATCGCAAAAGATTAACATTACAGTTAGGAAATAAGGCAGCTTTAATATCCTGCAGATGATCCCATGTTGTGGTAACAAAGTTCCCGATAAAAGGCAGCAGCTCCGAGGAGTGCCAGCCTCTAATCTGGGAGGACATTATGGTTCTCCCCATAGGGATGCTGCCAGGCCCAAAACATTAAGCTCTGCCTGGAGCGCAGAGGAAAGTCATGGTGTCTGGCGTTTCACCTCCTCTGGTCTGGTCTACTTTTTACAGCTAGAATATTTTGGAACAGCCCTTCCCTCATTCCTCCACTGTGATTAGGATCAGGACGAGTGGGAAAATGTGGAGGGAGAAATAAATCAATATATTTTTGAAAAAGTCAAATGAAATGAATGGCAATGGTAATGCTGCGGTGAGCTAAATGAATCCTATTGATGGGGCATATCAAATTACCAACTAAGTCCAGGTGGTGGAAGTTAACTGGATGCTACTGAAATCCTATTACAGACTCCCCACCCTTCTCTCCCTCCGCTTCTTTCTCCTCTCCCTCCCCCTCATTCATTTCTCCCCTTTTTTTCCTGTCTAGCATCAGAGGAATGGGGATTGCGGATTGTGGCAGGCTGATTCAGACTTAGGTAAAATGACATCTAACTGATGTTGAGACTGGCAGCAGGCTCCTGTAGCAGGGAGATAAGACCATTGCTGCTGGCATTTCAATTACACTTTACTGCCCCGCACATCTGTTGCGAGAGCTACTTTTCAGCCTTTTCCCCTCAGGCAAATACAGCCTTACTCTGACTCCACTGGCTTTCTTTGACTGCACAGCCTCTTTCCTCATTCTTTATCCACAACAAATTCAGATTGTCTTCCTTCTTAGATTCACTCTACCCACTGTTTGTAATCTATTTGTTCGGCCTGTTTAACTCAGAGGGAGCTAAGACTGGACAGATGACAGAGACACAGGCACAAGGAAGAAATAGACGACTTAATCACAGGCACAGTGAAACACAAAACGAGAGTGAGAGACAGGCGAGGAGAAAAAAAGTAGTCAGGTAGATACACCAGAACACACAGAAAGACAAAGTGACAGGAAGATAATTGCACAACTGAGATAAACAGGGGTGAAAGAAAGCTATCGTGGATAGGAATGGAAAATACCTTTGCTGCATGGACTCATGGTAACAGGTGGACTGGTATGTAGGTAGACAGGGAGGAATACAAGTCTCCAGCTCTTTTTGATTTGTGAAATTGGATTAGAAAGTCAGTGTGTAATCTATTAAACAAGAGGAGTGCTTAAAAGCAGGGTATCACTGGACCACTTACGTACGAGACAAATGAAAGAAGATGTGTATTACAACTTTCAACATTCGGGGTTACATTATTCCATTGGATCTCTGTCTGCTATTTTAGCGTAAAAACAGATGTTTAGTGGAGGCTTGACGATTTTTTAGTATTAAAATCATTTGAAGGTATGCCATTTCATTTATCTGCCTAAAACTACTCTACAGAGGAAAGACAAGAACATAACAAACGAAAGATCACAGTTAGTGGTGTACTACAGCAGACAAGTCATTACAGATGTTATGGACTTATCCAAGGCTGCATCAATTCTGGCAGTCAATTTACAATATGTTCTCTTAAATACTAAAAGAAGCAATGAAACCCTCCACTCTTATATCTGGTCTTGCACTACAAGGCACACATCATTTCATAATTGTAACATGCTATTCTTCTGCACTTTCACTGGCCATGCAACTCAATTGGAAGGACTGTCTCCCTTTAACCTTGGATTACAAAAAAACTCAAACACAACGCAATCTTTTGAAATCCAGCACGCATTCTCCTTGATGATTTTTTGTGCAGAAAAACAGAAGCAGTTGTAACATGTAACTTCTGAATTGTTCAGTCGTGATGTGCTTTTCTTTTTCTACCATGTTTTTTTTTACGTTTGCCTTGAGTTTTTGGTAGCGTTTGCATCAGTTTTTGTAAACATAATAGTGCAAAAAGTTTCGAACAACTTTTGATCAAACTCTGTAGGGGTGGAGTGTGACAATAAAAGTGATTTGATTTGATTTTGATTTGAGAGTGGGGTCATGTTAACAATCTATTAAAATTTGACGAAAATCCACCAAAGTCTTCAAGGTCAGCTTAGCCATTTATTGGTTGAACATTGAGAAATGAGTGTAGTGCGTATTGTCAACATATAGAAAGTACTGTGCAGAGATTTAAATATGTCACATTTGACTTCTTCAAGGTCAATAAATTGTACTGATTACATAGGGGAGGATATGTGGTAAATATCACATTACTTTCAGCTACTGACCTTTTCTACAAAATGAAACTTTCATAAAATGTCTTTTATCTTTAAAACTAACTTCTTAAAAAATTTGTCTGTTGGATTCTTAATACTTAATACTATTCCCTTAAAAGTAAGTACTGCTCAGAGACTGAGCTACCATGGTGAAGGTTTGCACTCTTGGAGCGCTTATCGTTTCTGTTTTGTTTTTTTTACTTAAAAAAGTCTAAGTCTGGTTTGGTGGGTAAGTGGTTGTGTGATGCATCTATAAATGGGCTAAGCGGACAGTTGAGATTACAACAGATGCAGAACACTGTTTATATATTCTATACTGTGAAAATATCCAGTAAAAAAAAAACTTTGAACAGAAAAGATTGCACCCTATTTAGACCTGAGAGTAATTTTCTCCTCAAGTATAAATTTAAGAGTCTAAACAAACTTGAATGCAGTTTTATGAGGTTTTGTTTAAGCACACTCAAAGGGCCAGTGCCATTTTGGTGTTCCTTTCCTAAGAAGGAAAGGTGTTTGTGTTTCCATCTTCTTATCACATGTGCAAGCACAAAGATAATTCTTGTGGTTTTGGATGACAGATTCTGTTTCCTATTTCACTTTTTATTTTTTTTTACCCATGGGATTACAATATCCTGCTTAATGAAGAGAGTGATTTCTTGTTTTAATGTTGCACTGCTCTCCCTTAAAACTCTGCAAGATTTTCTCTGCTCATGTTCAAAACTGCACGTCTGCCCTCAAACGCACGCTCCTCCTTGCACAGATTTCCTGAGCTTCAACTTAACCGATGGTCCTTCTTGGATTCAAGATGCTTCTGTTTGTTCAAAAAATGTGTGATCTGAGAGCTCTGCTTTCAGATGCTGTGAGTAACATCAACTGGTTTGTTTCTCAGGTCACCAAACGTTTACTGCATGTCATGTCATCTCTTTCTGCTATCCAAAAAATGTAAAAAAATAAAATAAAATAAAAAACCCAATGAAAAGAAAAAATCAACTTAAAAAAATGGTGTGAAAACCCTATCAAATTACTGACAGATATGATGGTAAAGAAATGACTCTTTTCCTGGTGCTTTAAAAGTATGTTTGCAGTACTTTTCAATGCATCTTTTCAGTACCGCCCTTTAACAGGGTTCATCCACTAACACCTTTCATGACTTTAATATTGTAACAACTCCACAGGAGAGAGAACAAAAATGCAGGACACACCAGAGGCAGAGAGAGTAAAATCCAAATCCTTTAATCCAGGCCTAGTTCATACATGGAAGTGCAGTCGGTAGGAGCAAAGAATTGCAGCAAGAGACAAGCAAAATGGTCCAGAAAGAGGTAAAAGCCAAAAGATCATACATGAGACAGAAAAATCAAGGAATAAGTGTAACTACTATGAGATATACAAAATCAAGCTGGAACACTTGATTACAAATTAGAAGTGTTGGACAGAAAACAACAATATAAGCTAAATTCTAAGAATCTTGTGGACGCTGTATAATGTGAAAAAAAAACAGAACGCAGTCATCTGCAAATCTTATAAATCCATAGTTTATTCACGGTAGAGAACTGAAAACACATTTAATGTTTAAACTGAGCTTATTTTTGATTTGATGTCAACAAAACATGTCAAAAATGTTGGGATGGGGGTAACAAAAGACGTGGTACTAGTGGACAGAGTGACAAATCTGCAAAAAACACAACTAAATTGTGCTGCAGCAAAGACTTTGAATATGCCATCATCTACAGTACAATAATATCATCTAAAGATTCCAGGCATCTAAAGAAATCTGTTTGCAAGGGTCAAGGCTGAAAATCAATACAGGATGCTTTTGATCTTCAGGTCCTCAGGCAACACTACATTAAAAAACGTATGATTCTGGCAGGTAAAGTCACTGCATGAGCTCAGAAACACTTCCAGTAATCACTGTCCAATAGCGCAGGGCAATATAGCCAAAAAATATTTATCACGATATATATATTTGAAAATTTATATATAATATAAATTATATACGATATAATTGGTGCGAGACAAAATACTTTACAACTCCACAACTTTATTAGTGCAAAAAAACCCATCAATTTATTTTCACATAAACAAGCAGCTGTTTTTTATGGGCATTAAAGCTATCTAAAAATTTAACAGTGCAAATGCAAATTCCTTCCTGACAGTTTAGCCAAAAGGCATTTCCAGTGGAAATGGGCTGACATATACTGAGCATAACCATGTATAATATCCACAAAAGTTAAAAAAGAGGTGCTTTGCAACATGAAACCGCAATGTGCTAAATAAATAAGTCAACCATGTATTTTTTGGACCATAAGGCGCATTAAGCAAAACAAAACAGTCAGATAAGTCAAACTTTACTCAACTCATTCATCTTGCTTCCTCCACTTCTGTACCATTGATTCAATAATGCTGAATTCTCTCGCAGCTGCTCTATTCCCGTGTTCTACTGTGTGACTGATAGCCTTGAGTTTAAAATCCGCTTCATACGCATATCTCTTAACAGGTGCAATTTTGGGGTCCTTATACACACACAATACGGTAATATTATGTTGAAAAACAGTACGTATTACTCCGCGAGGCTCTTGACTACGGTAGCCGTAATGCTCCGACAATCCATCAAGCGGAGCAGCTTCATAGCTTACCAAAGTCGTACCAAAACATTTTTGACCGATTTTTGAGCGCCGTGTACCACATAAAATCATTTTGAGGTCAGTAAGCACAACCGGAATTCATACATAAGTCGCACCGCATAATAAGGCGCATTGTCGATTTTTGAGAAAATTAAAGGCTTTTAAGAGCGCCTTATAGTCTGAAAAATACGGTAATAACGACCGCCCGCTTGCATGTTCTACAAAAAGAAGTACTTTGGTGGCTATCTGACGGACAAAAGCCAAACCAGTTCCACACCACTGAAGTTGCACCAGAATTGGTTTTTAAAAACCAATTCTGGCTCATCTGTTTCATTCAATGATCTGCTTTTGCCCTTGTCATTCTCTGTCGCCGCCATGCTTTTTCCACCATGTGCGCATGAAAACAAAGGCACTGCGCATGTGTGTTTTACCCATATTCTATCGCGATATTTCATTTTCTTATCATTGCCCAACATTATACCGGTATTACGTGGAACAGTATAATATGGCCATGCCCTACTGCCCAACCTGATATCACGGCAATAGTATAATAGACACGCGAGTCCACCGTGTCTGTTTCACACTTTGCCCTTTCAAAACATGAAATGTACACGCCTGCAGAAGTTGCAGTAACATCAGAGGGAGATATTTTACTTCAAGCCAACATGAAAATAACCACGGGAAAGCATTTAAACAGACATTATTAACACATTTACATGTATATATGTATTAGACACCTAGCTTAATCGTTTCTGACAATTAAGGACCCTGGACTGTACTTAATACGTTTTTTTGCTCACTACCGACTTTGAGACTTTATATATATTTTCTCCGCTGCTGGTAATGCAGTTTTTGCATGCAGTAATGCAACTTACTGCATAGAGAGGCAAAGCATGTAATGGACACGTTGGACTGGCATGTCTGTTGCTGTGATACTGGGTTGCATTATCTGTGAGCACACTTTGCCGTGCCATCCAAAAGCACTGTGTTCATTACAGGTTTTATGGTAATATATGCTCCCATCCAGATGTCTTTTTCAGAGAAGGCCTTGCATATTTCAGCAAGACGAAGTAAAACTGCATGCCACATCTATTACCACAGCATGGCTTCATAGTAAAGCAGTCCAGGTGCTAAACTGGCCTGCTGGATTGTTATGGTGCCAAAATCCTATATCAGACAAGAGTGGGACAACATTCCTCTCCAAAAAGAGCAACAACTGGTCTCCAAATGGAAGAACTAAAACTGACAGGAAAACTGACCAATGATTACAAACTATAATAGGAAATGCCTTGAAACTAACAAAAATCTAAAACTATAAAAAAAAATGCCTTTATGTTGAGTGAGTTTCATACCGAAAACCTTTGCTATAAACAATGTATTTTACAAACAAAAAAAGCAAAGCAATTCACAGCAGTAGCCAAAAAGCAGGATAAAAATCCACCAAATGGATAAAACTTTTTATCCATAACAGCAAATGAACTGTACAACAGAAAAGGCAAATGCTATTTATGGTCTCCTCACAACAATGATACGAAAAATAAACTGGGCCAATATGGCATGTTTGTTAATACAGGGATACACATGTTAATGTGATCTCTGGTCTCCCACTCAGAGACACAGGTTTCCGAGTGTCCAGCATTCAGACGGCTACCTGAGGACACTCATGTGAGAGAAAATCTGCTCACACAAATACTGTCAATAATGCCCGTGCAATGTTCTTAAGACGATTAAACTTGTCAGGTAGTCGAGCTTTTCAGTTCAGTCAGCTGCATTTCGATGTCCTCTGTGTCCAGCCAGTTAAAGAGAGACAAATCCAGCTGCTCATTAAAGCTTTCTGGTTTGACCAGAAAAGAAAACATTGGTCCATACACCTGAAAGTCCTGAAAACGCATAGTGAATTCTGTCTTGAGTCTTCGAATGTATCTATGTATTTCTGTGGTGCTGATGCTTTGCGGAGCGGACAGCTCCTGAAGCATTTGAAGTGTCGGAATGTGGAAATTTCAGCATCGCTTGAAATAACTGCCAGCTAGCAACGTCCCTCTCACCGGTACGTGAAGTTATTTTTGGCCAATTACAAGTTGAATCTGGTAGTTGGGGTTGTTGGCTAAGATGCCGTCATTAAGAAGCGGCACAACTAATGTGTCTATCTCAGATTAATTCACTGCGTGTCGTGCCCAGGGCTGGACTGGGGCAAAAATCGGCCCGGGCATTTTGACTAGAGACCGGCCCACCAGGTATTACAGGAAAAGCCATAAAGCCTTTGAATGAAAACAAATGCTGTTGTGACAGTGATGTACACTGTCTTGTTGGTATATGTATGATTTCTATACATTTTACATCAGATAAAAACTTTGGTTGTAAGCTTCAGATAATTATTTATTAAAAGCTAGACATTTGAAATGAGAATAAGAAAGAAAAGTATTTCTTTGTGCCCCCCTCTCCCTGTTAATGCCCTACCTGGCCCCCTGGCAAAACTTTGCTAGACCCGCCCCTGCACAGTTACCAGCTGTCAGCTACCTAGAAAAGGATCCTGGTGTTATTTGTCTCTCAGAAACAGTTCATAACTTCCCTTCAACTCATTCATGTCACCTAAAAGGTAAACCTGTTTCTCCATCACCTGTTCAGCTCTGATGGTTCAGTAAGGACATCTCCTGGTTTCATCTTCATGTTTCCCTCTCACCAGATAACCAAACTGATATCATGACCAGCAGCTTTTACAGCTGTGGCTCCAGCAAACATCAGCTGATACTAGAAATTAATATTAAATAAATTCTACAACAGCTGATCAAGCTTAAACGTGCTGCTGTTGTTTAACACGACCTCCGCTGGTTTCCTCTTTCTGGCGCAAAGTGGGCGATAAACAAGCAAGAGAGAAAAGCCGATCAGCTGATCATTGATCAGTTTCATGATTGAAGTAGCAACAGGAGAGGGAGGGGGAGAGAATGAGAGAAGAACAGGCAGCTGTGCAGCGTAAAGAAACAGAATAACTCCAGCTTTGTGTCTTTTTCCATTCTAGCTGAAGTACAGGACAAACTGTGTTCCTTTTCAGCTCAATACGAAACGCGTAATATTTTCTCTGAATGAGGGACCATTCCATTTTTTAAGGGGCGGTTGGCAACTCTACTAACTAACCTTATGAATAAAATAAAGTTCACTATCAGTAACATCATAGCACCGACCCAGCTGTATAGAAACTCTGTCATGCTAGCTAGTACGCAGTACGAGTTATTGTATCTGACAGTAAAAATTTAGCACAACGAAAACAAACTACACCTAAACTTGGTTTATATCTGACACAGATAGATTGAAGTTCAGTTCACCTGACACTCGGACCGGCGGTCGCCTCGGGTCTCTCCTCCTCCTGCCTCCCCTTTCCCTCATCCACCTGCTGGCCTCTGTAGAAGCTCCGCCATAGCCACCACCAAACAACTGAGTTATTTTTACACAGCAGCCAGCATCTGGCCAATCCACCACCTCTCATTGTTCATGCCGTTACAAAAAACCAAAAACAACAACAACAAAAAACCCCAATCAACCCATAAAAACGAAAAATCACCATCGCTGGATAACCAGTCCAGCTATGGTCGTGCCATCAGTTAACCCTTCGTGTGCCATCTGTGGAACGCGTGCCCAGAGTTGCCGACCCCTGTACCAGAGAAACACCCATTTCACCAGCAAACACAAACAACACAGCACAGTAAGTGTGTGCAAGTAGCATGATATCTGAGTGTGGATGTGAACTTTTGAGCGAAGCCTGAGCACATCTGAGCATTGCTGTGTTTCCTTTTTTGCACGCTTGTCAGACTTACATATTTCAAATCGTTGAACAAATTTTAATATTAGGCAAAGATAACCAGAGTAAATACAAAGTGCAGTTTTTAAATGATGATTAAATTATTTTGTTGATATAGTATCATCAAGGTGCTTAATATTGTAAGGTAAAGACTACAAAAATACAGAGCACTGTATGTGTGGCAGAGGTGTGGTCCCTGGCTCAGCTGCATGAGGGGTGGTGCAGTGAGCTCAACGGGCGGTGCCATGGAGGTTGGAGGAACAGGTGAAGGTGATTCATCTAACAAGGTCTTTCCCTTTTTATAGCGAGGTCGGAGACCAAAAGAGGAGGTGTGTGTGAGGACAGCTGGAGAGCTGACCACGCTGGGACATTGGTCACAAATAAAGCCATAAACAACTGTGTGGGGTCCGAGTTATTCACAGTATGCTCTAGGTAAGACTGATGGGTGCCCTTTAAATAAGGTATATAAATTAATAACAAGGAAAACCTGGAGCCATTGCAGAGAAACGTGAGTGATATGATATGACCATATAGGAATTTCTCTGTTTACTAAGTCATGTCAGTGGACAGATATCCACCAATCCTACACTTAGATCTGATCTCCATCCAAATCTGGCTCAACAGGTTAGACTGGTCAACTGATTTTTGAACAATGCTCATCTATGGTGCCAATCAATTCAATTAAATTCCATGTTGATCAGTGTTGAACACGCCACATGTCAGCAACAGTGCATCAGGAGAGCTAACATAGTTAAAAGCAAGAGGTCAGCAGTTGTGAGGTATTTCACGCTGGCTACACAAACAACTTCTCTCTTGTATGTTTGCAATAATGTTTACATGGCTGAAGAAGCTGAAATGACGATGCTTTCGTTCTCTCCTACTCACTCATGCTTACTTTCATTAAGTTTAGTGTAACACTTGTGGTGTACACATAACACACTATCATTTTCAATATATTGTCCACTTCACCTTTCCACTGCACAAACAATGAGCATACTGAAATATTTTTTATTTTATTTCTCCTTGTCCATTTGTTATCTATGATTTCAGTAATAAACACCAGTTCATTTTGTATTTTTTTTGTTGTTAGATCGCATTTTACAAAGTTAGGAAAAGCAATATTTAAGTCGAGCCCGGTGCTGCGTTGCCATAAAAGAATGAAAGAGATTAATTCCCGTTCTTTTTTCCTTTGAGTAAAAAAACACGGGTTAATAAATTAACACTGCTAATCGATCAGTACTGAGTTTTGATGGATAGACAAAGCCAAGATATTGTGATCAATGTAGATAGAGATCCTTTATTAATCCTTTGCAGGAAATTACATTTCAATGGCAGCTTCCACACAGACACAACATCACACAACAAAACAATATTAATTTCTAATAAGGTTAAGAATGAATGAATGAATAAATAAAGGAGCTAGTAAATAACACGTGCAAATATGCAAAATAAAAATTAAAAAACTGAGTCGGATTGGTGCATCTGTAACCATCCCCGTTTGGTTTATATAAGTCACAGCAAAAAGAAGAGTGCTACTGCTATCCTGCATGTGTCTCAATTAGCGCTGCATATTTAAACGTTGCAAACTACCGAAAAAAGCAGTGAAATTCTGTGTGTTTATGAGTATAGTGTAACAGTAACTATAATTCAGATTCTGTCTCTCCCTTTCACACTCTCTGTCTGACACACACACACACATACACACACACACACACGGAATTTCATAGAATTAGAATCAAACAAAGTGCTGCGGGGCCAATTCTCCCGATCGTTAAAACTTACTCACAACCAAGACTAATTTAGAAGTCACCACGTGTGTTGAGTATTGGTGAGCGCGCAACCGTCTGCACATGTGTGCTACCCTGGAAGATTTAATTAGGCTGGGAGCAGTTAGAAAAGATTAACATCCATCCTGTCTGAGCTGTCATGTCCACAGAGCGTGTCAAAACCCTGCACCGTCCTCATCACTGATGAATGGCAAACTGGAACAGGTGTCTCTGCGGTGTCTCTCTCACACACACACACAAACATTGCAGAGACACCCTATAGATATGACAGCAGACATCCTTAAGCGTGGGATGCGAGAATCAGACTAATAAGATTTCTGCAAACGACCGTTCTAAATGAAATGTTGTCATGAGAAGAAATATTTACAAACCTGGCATGAAGGCATTTTTGTCTGGATTATACCAGTTGAACCTCATTTGGCTAACAGAATCATGCGACATGCAAAACTTAAATGAACCTTAATGGTGCAATAAGTAAGATTTTCACTCTCTCACAGCAGCAAATAACTATAATGTATCTGCAGGGACTTAATGAGGTAGTTAATCAAAACCAATGACTCAAGAAATGCTTCCTTGCTAAGCAAAAAAGAAAAAAAATAGAATCTTGAATTTAGCACTTCTTCTGAAACTGATTCATCTGAGCACAGTGTCGCAGGTGTTTGAGTGTGAGCTGTGCATCAGTGTTAAAGGAAGAACAGACATCTCATTCAACTGGCTTTAAATACATGTCTAAAAAGCTGATTTCTAGCACCAACCTCATTGTTAACCTTTAAATAGAGACCACTAGCAGTCGGTCGGCCACAGGACTTGGCACTAAAATAGCTCCGTTGGAGCCGCTTTGGGATAGGATTGCATTTAGGACCAAATGCTGTTTTTTGATCTCCATTGATCCAGCGTGTGGCCGGATAGCATTCCTTCCTGGAAGGAGTTTGGATGAATTATTAAAGAAACCGTTCTAAATGTGTAGATCAAGACCTCTGCAGAGAGCGTGAGCACTTTGTCCTCTGGGCGGTGTTGGTTGAGGAGAAACATAATAATGGAGCAAAAATGTGAAAATCGCTACTGAACAGACTTTTAAAAGCACTCTAATTAAACACCTGTAGGTTTATTAACTTAAATTATTGATGCATTGCATTGATCAAATTTATTAGTACGAAGAGTTGGATTTTATTTCATTTTAAAGAAAACAGAATGAGTGCTTCCAAGAAAAGAAGGGCTTTTTACTGATATATACTAACATAATGGTTTAAATAAACCTGTGATATCTTAACAGGTGCATGACTAAGCATCCCCACTGAAATGTTTTTACAGCTCTATAGAAACCAGGTGAGAATACCTGTTAGACTGATTTTTCTTTGTTTTGTTTTATGCACAAAGAAATAAAGATATAAGTGAAGATTTTAATGTGCAGAGTGTCTATGTTGTTACTGCAGGAGGCTTTCAGCTTAGGGAGACGGTGCTATTATAATTTTGGCAGGAATCCATTGTGCTGATGGGTCTATGTGCAAGAAACTGAAAACTGAAACTGCTCCAAAGAATCTCACACTGGAGCAAATTGAGATGTTTTACTTCGAATCGCAGAAACATTGTTACTCCCACAGTACTGCACACGAAATTCTGTCTGCTGGTCTAAACAAACCAAACAGCAATTCAGCTAAGACAACATCAGACATTAGGCGAAGTTTACCTGCAACCCTCGCCAAACTGTGGTTCACTGAATCACCTTGGCTGCATTGTGATTTCGTCACAGCGTAACACGAGCGAGCAGATCTGTGAGGCCTGTCCGTAGCCATCAGAGATAGGCAGGCTGATAGCTGCTGGCAGCTCTGCCTGTTCCCCTCTTGTTGTCTTTGATCAGTCTGATCAGTGACGCACAGCACGCCAGCTACTCACAGTGGTGGGACTAACTGACATCACTAGGAGGACAATACACACACACACACACACCTGGAGTTCCACCCAACCAATCATAAATGCAAATACCGTATAGTGCAGATAATTATGGTTAAAACAGATTCCATTTGATACAAAAAAGAACAATTTTTAAATAATATCAGATAAACTGAATGAGTCTAAATTAATCAGTTACAATTAAAAAGATCACCAATGGCAAGAATGTGAACATTTCTACTGAATGGAGGTATAAAACAACTCTAATATAAACTATAGATGCATTGCACTGATCCTAATGCGTTAATGTGAAGAGTTGGATTTTATTTCATTATAAAAAAAACATTTTTATAGCATATTTCATATTTGTGTAAAGAAATTTGCTGCACATGCTGTTGGAATCAGAAACCAAGCAGTGAAATGATGACTAATAACAGCTGACTGTAGCTCATCATAACAACAACGTTAAAGAAAATGTTTGCAGACACCTGATGTAGTGATTTGTGTTGAACAAGAAAAACCACTGGAACTGACAGTATACAACCGGCAACTGATTAGTATGACAATCTGGAACTGTGTTATTTATTTACTTATTAACTAAATTAACTATAAGAACTGAAAACATGTAAACATTTCCCAAAGAGTAAGAGCATCTTTAATATAAATGAAAAAATGTAAGTGCAAATGAGGAATGTAGTCTGGGCCATTCTGAATACTGCAGAACTTTTTACTCTTGTATCAGTGGCAATTAAGGCAGTACTGGTGCATGTCACAGTTGCTCTACTTTACTGTGAGAACATTATGCAAGTTACCCAAATATTCAGTGTGTTTCAGTAACCGATGTCACTTCCTGGCAGGTGCCATTTAAAACTGATACGATATGGACAGATAACGAAATTTAGCACCTGTCACTTAGGTTAACACCTCTGGAAAGAAGCTGTGCTAGCCGTAGCTCTATGAAAGTTTTCAGTTTTACACGCTCTACCATCACTTCTATAATAGTACATGACAATACAATTTAACAGATTATAGTGGCTCCACTGTGTAGATTGTGTGGAAAAACAACAATTACACATTCGTCTAACACGTGAAATGTCAGATTTTCAAGACTGGGAGGAGACACAAATCCCTTGGAGGTTATGTCAGGAAGGGCATCTGTGGTAAATATATAGATAAAAATTCAAATCTAGTAAATCAGATATGCCGAGCCATCCACTGCGGTGAGCCTTTGTGAATGAAGATGCACCTAAAATAAGCTTTCTACAATTCAATACAACATGATAACACACTTTCCTAAGTAGTTGCTAACACTGCAAAGACTATATGGCTATAAATAGGCACAATGAGGCAACGAAGAGGCTGTAAACAAACCCAAATTGTTTAGAGGAAAAGCACAGGCAGACAGCCTACCAGATTATATACTTGCAGTTTCCTGTCTAATTAAAATAGGTTTCTAGTCCAAATAAAGTAGCTTAGATAATGTAAGAACACTTTCATTCTCAGTGACTGACTGTCCATATTTGTTGGACCCAGTTATACATTTTTAATTAGCTACTTTTTCACCGCAGTCTCATCTGCCTCTACTTCAGTGAGCACATTGTTACCATAACCAAAAGAGTGTGTGGTTAAAGCTCTGAAAATAAATCCCAAAGTTTTAATAAACTGTAGTTTTCATTTCGGCCTAACATGGTCCACAAACTAGCAAGGCCATTCAGCTGAATGTATATGAGACACAGGTAACAACTGTAAAAGAAAAAGGCAGTTTAATCTATCTAAAATGTTGCTGCTTTCTTATTCCAGCACTTACAGAAAAACAGGAAGACCTTTTCATTGCTTTTGGGGTGATTCCCCGGGGTGACATTGTGTCGGAGGCCTGCTGAAGCAGGGCAGCTCAGCTGTGGCTAAGCTGCTGCAAAGCCTGGTGACAGTGAGGAAGGTTGGAAGGCAGGTGGGGATAGGTGGGGATAACAGTATGACAGGGGAACACTAAGGGACCGTTTGAGGGCCTGTGGGAGAGGACGGAGGTGCGTGTGTGTTTGTTTAAGTGCGCGCACATTTACATGTTAGGAACGAGACAGACAGGCATGACTCCTTCGGGAGCACATGCATGACCTTCAGTAAGTCTGCTATACATAACTTGACACATTGTTCACAAAGTCGTGTGACGACAATGTCACCCAGTGCAACTAAATGTCAGCAATGTCACTTACACAGGCAGTAGTCAGACACACACACGCATACACACACTTTGCTATTCCTGATCCTTCTTACCTTCCCGCCTTTTCTTCTTTACCACAGTGTAATGTTGTTGCTGACAGTTTCAGTCCCCAATGACCAATGTCAACTCAAGGTGCTGACACAAGGATGAGGAGGAAGATGGGACCCTTTAAACGCAATACAGGTACACAAACACAAAGATGCAGAGAAAGAGGCTGTGCCCTGCCACCTTCTGCTTCTCAGCCAATCTTCACATGCAAACCGGCAAAACAACACAGTAATATTCCTAAAGTAGTTTTGGTGTGTTTGTACTCAGTCTGAGATGCCCTGTGGAAAAGTGAGCTAATATGCGGGGGAAGTTGTGAGATACCTAGCTATTGATCCTGGGGGCCACGAGTCCCAGCAGCAGCCTTTTAAATGTCAGCTTTTAATTTCCTTCTCCCTCCTTCACTGAAAAAGATTTATTCAAAGCAGTGCTGTTCCAGCAGATATCAGATAGCATGGTGACAGTCTTTTAAAGAGCTTTTGTTTGGTTTAGGCATTCATGGCTTTTTGTATCAGACTCTTTTATTCAGCCAGAGGAGGAGGAAGTTTCTGCATTGGGCAAAGAGTTGAAAGGCAATCTCCCCCTTCCATTGTAAAGCGATGTACAACTGGAACTTCTTTAATTAGGGCTTCTATCGTACTGAGTGACAGCAACAGCCAATACCCTCCAGACACTGATGGAGGTCACACACACGCACAGACACAAGCACGCAGCCACATATGGCACATACATACACGCAGATTAACAAACAGTAGAACTGAAAAACGGTAGCTCTTGGTGTTATGAATGCATATTTTGCAGCCTGCACAAACAATGAGAAACAGATAAACACCTTTTATTGCTCTTATTTAGCTACCAAACCGCACAGTGCACAAGCTTAAGCGGACTATAGGTAGTCAACTAAAGGATGGTACATCCATGTTGTGCTTTTATAATAATAGTGTGTGTGCGCGTGCACACAGGAGTGCTCATTTTGAAGTCGATATATCTAGATCGCGTCATGGTCAGATAGCCAGAGATTGTCAGATATGTGGAGACTTTATGTCTGTTTAATTGACAGGCTGTTTGGCCTCTCTCTTATAATAAGACTCCATCCAGTTCCCCTATTATCACCATCCTGCCGATGCCTACCATCACAGTCATGAACACACCAAGTATGAAAGTAGCCTTTATTTCCATTTGACACAACTCTGTACGTGTCTTCTAAAGACGAAATTGTTAGCCTGATATGAGAGAAAACTGTCAGCTCGTAAAAACAGTTCGTCTTTTCACCCCATTCACAACCGGATGTTTAAAATATACATGTCGCCGCATGCAGCTTCAACAACATGATATTGTGTGTTAATCCTGCCCATGGTGCTGATAGGCTAATAGTTGGCAAATCTGTGAACTTTCTTTTAAGTCAAGCAAGTTCTCTGACTCTCCAGAGCCCGATATTATCTGAAAATCTGAAAATTTAAAAAGTAAAGAAGAAAAGTGAAGGGAGAAATGTAATTAAATCATCTAATGAGTGTTGACTTTGCCATAGGATAACTTCCCTGTTGGCAACACGTGTTTGGAACAACCCTTCTGATCCAAGGAGATTAGGGCAGAGCAAAAATGGGTTAATAAATGTGATGTGACCCTGAGTGGTAAAAAAGACGGGTGGATGATGTACCGTGTGTTGTGTAATGATGCTAGATGACTCAGTCAACTCTGGAAAATTGTGGTTTCATTTCAACGTTTAACCTCCTAGGGCCTGCCGTCCACATATGTGGACATCACATTTTTGGTTATTTTGACCAAAATACTCAATTTTGCTCTACATGGGCTGATATCCACTTACGAGGACATTATACTGCTACTGTTCTATCAAAATTTTAAATGAATATCTTCATTTGTGTCTCATATTTGTCTTAAAAACAAAAATAAGGTAAAAAAAAAATCTGGAAATTCTTTGTTTTTACATTCATCGGGCCCCAATATGCCCAAATATCAAAGAGAAATTAGAAATGCATGTCGTGGAAGAGTTCGGGCCTTAGGAGGTTAATGAACTGTGTAAATTCAAACAGCGCAAAAGTTGTATATGAGCATGACGTGGAATATTTCTGTTATTTTCTTTGTTCCATCATATCTCCGTTGGGGTTGAGTTAGGAAAGGCGTCCAAAATAAAACCCCGTCAAACACGCAGAGCTAATCGCTGTGGCCACTCCTCGTGACAACAGAGCAGTACTTTCTTTTTTTACTTAGTTCTAGCAGATATATCTTACTTTAAGAGCAAATTTAGGTAAGAAATCAAATAAAATCAAATGTCATCACCCTTTTTCATATTCACTGTAAAAACATTTATCATCTGCAAAATGATGCAGGATTTTGTCTGTTTCACAACACCTTATATGAAAGAAGTTACTCATGAATATTGGTGTAATTTTTTCAGTACGCACGCCATCATGAAACAGATCTAAACTAACATTAATAAAGGCTCCATTGCCATGGGTAAACCCTACCTTAGAAAGATAACAGTAGCTTCCAAGGCAACAATAGAAAGTAAATAATATAACTTTTTACTAATTCCATACCATGATATTAAAAAGGCGACTTGCAGAAAACAAGTTACCACGTTTTTTCCCAGATAGAGCCTCATGTTCTTGCTCTATTGCTGCGACGAGGACAGAGCTAGTTCCAGACTGTCCACCTCCACTCCCTCAGTAGCATCACTGCCGCTGCCATAGGCACTCAGTGAGGGATGAACACAGGAGCTGTAAAAGCCAACTGCTGCACTTCTCCCCTTTTCTCCTTCCGTTCCCTCAAGACATTTATCTTCTCACCTTCTTTTTCCACTTCCCCTTCTGCTTTAAACATGGAAGAGTTAATTTGCTCATTCTGCAAGCAGCATCTCATTCTATTTATCTTTCTTCTTGTGTTTTCCCCCCCTCTCTCTCTCAGGCAGGGCTGTGCTGTCAGGCCCTTCCAGAGCAGCGGGGTTGTCAGGAGTGATGGATGACTATCAACCTTCTGCTGTCTTCCACTACGCTCCTGGGAGATTTACAGGCTCGCTGACTACCAGGCATGAAAACCAATCTCTCTTTCTCATTCTTCCCTCCCTTCCTCCATCCATGCCTGCCTCGCTCCTTCCGTCTCACACCCTCCGTTTCAACATCTCGTCCGTTGCAAAAAAAAAAAAAATCTTTCGTAATGGAGAGATGTGCGCTAAACAACATCGAAATTTGTGTGTGGACACAGGCAAGCGATTGCTCCTCTTGAGGGTTATTGTGGATGTGTCAGAGGGGAATAGCATGTTCAGAATGATACGCTCGGTCTTTGACAGCCTATCTTGCCCATCTTCATCTTCATCTTCCCCATTGCTTCCAGCTCCTTCACAAACTTACAGCACATACATCCATCCACATTCTTCTTGCTGTTAGTAATTATAGCATCGGAGAAAGGTGCCAGGCTAATTGCTGTCCCAAAATAGTAATTGCTTTATTATCGCAACCATTTTTGGTAATGATCGTTCAAAGGCATTATGTTAATGCAATTAAATGGTTTCATTATTATTCTTGCTAGCACTAATTGACAGTACTTTCGAGGCTGGATCCCTAAATAAAGTTGTATTGAAAAACTCCTGCAATGAGCAGAGAGCGGAAGAATAAAGTCACAGATGGAGTAAACTTTTGTAAACCATTTCGCCACCTGCTCAGAAAGCTACAGGTTGGGTTGTGATGAATGTACTCAAACAACAAAACTGACCTGTAAAATAACGTGTACTGCAATCGCTACAATAATATATCAGAAAAATACCTCAAATCTCATGAGAGCGAGCCGAGGTCAGATATTTATTTGACCAAAAACTGAAATCAACTAAGACATCATTCCTCCAAAATTATGTCTGTCTGCGAAACTGAAAACCATTTCCTGTAACCACTACCTTTCAAAAGCTGTCTAGGGAGGAAACCCATATTTGCATTCATTTGCAAATTCTGCAAAGGAACCATGCTGGCTAGTGGAATAAATATGAGCTTTAATATGCACACGGTGCTGACACCACTCTTTAAAAAAAAGAAGAAAAAAGTAATGAACGTAAATGACATGTAAATGTTATTTAGATTGCTATCTAATAGCATGCAAAGCTGCACCGAGTCTTACCTTATCAAATATTTGAATTAAAAAAAGTGGCCCCACCTCAAGCTTGGCCTGTTTATAGCAGTCGTACCTCTGAGCATGTCTGTTTGTATGCATGTGAGTGTGCATGCCTCAGTGGGCTCTGTACTCCATGATGATCTCTGGTCCTATCTGTCAACGCACTACATAGCTGATAGTGTATGAAGTAAACACACATACGATGCTTTTATTGACATTTGGCGGGCTCATTAAAATTGGATCACATCTCGAGGGGACAGCCTGAGAAGAGTTCCTGTTCCCTGTGCATAGAGTATGACGCTTAGCTTTTGTTTTATATTGCACAGTGGCGTTCTTAGCTTTTTACCTATCAGGTCTTTATTTGTGCTGAATGAAAGGCTGGACTGGCATCTGATACAGAAATCCATGAACCTTATGTACTGCATTTGGATTTACTTTTATTATAAAACATGAAAAAGACCGTGACACGAATAGATGGGCTATCCTAGAATAAAGCAGGGATAGCGCAGCTGATCTATCCTCTGAAAACAAGCTATAGCCCTGAGTGTGCAAGGTTATAATAGGTCAAAAACTCGATTTTGCCACCAGCACTGTTTCACGCCTGCACTGCTGTAATATCAGGCATCAGAGTAAATATGGTTTTTTTTGTTTTCTTCCACAATCTGCATTAATTAGAAAAGCACCCCCCTTGGTCAGGCACCACACTACTGCCAGGAGCCACGGGGCGAAAAATGAGTCATTTTGAAATGAATAATGGATTTGTGTCTGCAGGGAGAGCAGAGGATTCACAGAAGTGTGAGTGTTTGACTGCGAGTGTGTGCGTGTGTGTCAACTAGTGCGAGTGTGTGTGAGCCCCTCCTTGGGTCTATTAATACATCCTCGCTGGCTATTTTGCTCAGCCACCCCAAATTCCCCCTTACCGTACTTTTCCTTAGTCATTTCACGACGACGTGAATATGCAGATGAGAGAACGGGACGGCGCGCAGGGAGGAGTGTAGCAATAAAATCATAAATAAACAGGAGCTTTGGGGGTTTTCCTGCCACACTAACTGCTGCCTTTTGACCTCAGGCGGTCTGCGGAGGGCAGGGATGATAGATCTGCCCTTCGCTGTCCTACAGCTGTTCACACATCAGCAGCAGAAGTTCCAATTAAAACACTGAAGGGGCGGCATCTTTATCGCTACTGACACTCCAGAGGCCCATGTGTCACTTCAGGCCTGGATGAGCTGATGAAGGAGACTTGGTGAAGAGACAGGAGGTAGGGAGGTTAATGAGAGTCCAGTTCTACTGGCAGCCCATATTCTCAGTCTCATCTTTCTGCACTGCTGCCAAAGGCCTTCACTCTGACGCGCTCTGATATAACACATTTAGACTAATTTGAAGGCTTGTTGAAAACAGAGAACAAAACAGAGGTCAAAGGCTGCAAATGAGTGTGTGTGAGTGTGTCTGTGTTTGCATCTGTTTTCACAGCAGTTACATGACTGGGAGAGGATGGAGGCTGAAGGACACCGCGGCTCAACTCTGACAGTTGCGCTGCATCAGCAGGAAGTGATGTCACAGGTCACTGTTGAGAATGTGGAGGTGGGTCTGTGAGGCTACTAACCCTACAGCCCCGCTGATACGCACAGACTGCTGAGAAACTAAATTCAGTATAAATATTGTGAATGGCTGTTGCCCCAGTAGAATATCAGGCACTCCTCTTCTGTTTCCTCCAATTTCTGAACAACAACCATCAGTGCAATACACAAGGTATAGTTGTTTAGATACAGCGTTGTCATGATACTAGAATTTCACACTTTGATGCCAAGAAAAATACCCAATAATCTATACTGTTTTGATATGGTGGGGGAATTAAAAGCTAATCAAAAGAATAAAGCTGTAAACGTGTAATTCCCAACCAGTTGCACGTTACTCTGGGAGAACATACAGTTTATATTTAAAATTTGAACCACCAGCAGGCAGGTCTTCTCATTGCAAACCTTGATGATCTGATCAGAAAAAGGGTGGGCTGTAATTTGCGGCCAACCAGAATCCATTGAGAGAGGAAAGTAAAGCTATGAGACCCAACATTCATTGTGTTTTTTTGTGTATAACGGAAAAAAAATTTAAACGGGTGGCACCGTTTACAAGTCTGCACCTTCAAGCCTAAACCAGGTCTATTGCTGAATGTCTGAAAATACTGGCACTGATGCTGATGCTGGTCTGACTGGATTACACGTCCTCTGTTGGGTTTTAAGTATTGCACAACTCGTGTCATTGTTTCTTTTATCACTGTAAAATCATTTTGATATTTTATGCCAATCAGTCCAACTTTAGCCATTGGTGGCATGGCAGTCTCAACTCTAAGTCTACGTATAGAGATGTCTTCTCATGTGGGAGAGAGAGGCTGTAAAAAAGCCATCGTCTCTACCTCAAGATTATCAACATGGGCAAACATATATACACAAACACACAAATCCACATACTTATATATCTCCTCCAAGGGAAGTTGTTTAAATGTAACAAAGCACTTTATTTTAGGGGTTCCTTTGTCTGCAAATGATGAAAAAGCATCATAATGGACAACAGTGCAGCATCTGCTGCTTCACTGCACCTCGGATGAGCGAAAAGAAAAGACAACAAAGAAGAAGTTGCTGAATGACGGCACAGAGTCGGAGGATGAACAATGACTTAAGCCTCCTAATGGTTCAGTGGAACAGTGCTGTAGCTATTTCTACAAGGAAATGCATCATCACTCCAGGATATGGAGGGATGAAAAAAAAGAAAGCAAAAGACAAAAAATGTGTCCAATATTTATTGAATGGATGATGGAATTAATGCACGGAGTAACCTTTGAAACATCACGCGTAACAAAAAGTGATAGTTTTCCTTCAGTTGACTGATTACAGTCTGATAGGCATGGAAAATACCACACCCATCATCGATCGGCAGCAAAACAGATCAATGAAGAACCACCAGCACACATGGCAGATAGACTAACACAGCTTAAAATAATAAAGAACACAGTACTCTTAAAAAGTATGCCGTCAGTATAAAAATTAACAGGCAAATCTTCATTCTGCTAATCAACTATCCTCAGGATTACAGCATTATTATTAAATAAGACTGTGAGACAGGCAAAACAGAATGGGGAAAAGGGCTTGATGTTTGAACAGTGGCTGCCCCAATCAATTGTTAAAATAAAGACTTAAGGGATCATGAACCTTTTAACAATGTTTGTCTGAGGTTTCAAATAATTCTGCTGCTGAGTCGGTCCCATCAATTTAGTTAAAAGATAATTTTGGAAATGTCTTTATAAAACCAACCAAACATACATAAAATAGTAAAAAAGTCAGGTTTGTGTACTTAAAGCAGACTCGTTGAGTTTAATTCAGCTGAATTCAGTTCACACAACATAACAGAAATTAAAGACGATAACGATAATGTAACAAGTATGATGGCTCATCTGTCAAATGATGAGAATTTGGAGGTTTGAAGCCTTGAAAAAGCATTCAAAATCTTTTCTTTAGTAAGCTTTATTTTGAAGACACAGCACAGACATTAGATATAGACTAGCTCAGGGGTGGGGGAACTCCAGGCCTCGAGGGCCAGTGTCCTGCAGGTTTTGGATGCGTCCTTGATCCAACACAGCTAATTTAAATGGCTAAATTAGGTCCAACATGTCTTGAAGTTCTCCTGAGGCCTGGTAATGAACTAATCATTTGATTCAGGTGTGTTGACCCAGGGTGATATCTAAAACCTGCAGGACACCGGCCCTCGACACTTGAAGTTCCCCACCCCTGGACTAGCTAATAAGAAGCTCCGTGACTGCATAAGATGATAATCACTGAAAATCTGTAACGTAAATCAAAAAAAATATCACAGAAAGGGTTATGGCGGTCCTTCAAATTTCGGAATAACAAGTCCAGAAATATAATATGAATCATATGGACAAAAGTACTGGGCTACAACAGGAGCTGCTCGGCCAAAGAAACCCATGCCATGAAGCTCCCGGTGCACAGTTCTGTGCTGATGTTAATGACAGAGGAGGTTCAAAACTCTGCACTCATCGAGTCAGCAGAGTATTGGCAACTTTTATGCAGCAGTGTGCTACTTTGTGATTAAGCTGCTGATCGTAGGATCACTATCTGCTTTTATCTATATCATGAATAAACAGCAACAAGAAGATCAAAAAACTGAAATCTTATCACTTACCGTATTTTTCGGCCCACAAGGCGCACAGGATTATAAGGCGCATTAAGTGAAACAAAACAGTCAGATAAGTCAAACTTTACTCAACTCATTCTTCTTGCTTCCTCCACTTCCGTACCATTGATTCATTAATGTTGAATTCTCTCACAGCTGCTCTAGTCCCGTGTTATTGCAGTATATTAATGACTAACCTCGTATTGTGGATGGATTATCTCAGTTGTTCTCCTGACTGAAGTTTGGTCTGTTTACAGCACCCTGCCATGCGATTGCATTTGTCAAAAACCATTGGGGACCCTCACGTTAAGTTTTATCGAGTGGAAAAAAGTTAGCGTTCATCTACCAGCTTCACTGTGTTATGCTTTATGTTATGCTAACATAGCAGCTGTGTCGCTACGATCACGTAGCACAGCATTATATACCAGCTAGTCCAACTTCAGTAACTCTACAAACGTCATTGCTGTTTAGTTTTCTGTCTTCATTTATGTTGGAAGTGATAGCAGAGCTGTACCTTTTTTCTTTTTTTTTTTCAAAAATCTCTCAGTCAGAACATGGAATATCATGTTTAGGTAACTAGTGAAGCTAGTGAGCTAACTTCCTGCTAACTTCCTGCTAACTTCTAACTCCGTTAAATTTCATAAATTCTGTTTTCATGGATGCCTGGATGTTAAACATAATTGTTACACCTGGTAAAGCAGCAACGCTGATCATTTTATTGAAGATGAAAGAATTTAGACAGTTTTTAACTCTCAGTGATGCCGCAGTGTTCGTTTGACTTTGGGACCTGAAGCAGACAGAGTTTTGGACCCAGATTACTCCGCAAGACTCCTGACTACAGTAGCCGCAATGCTCCGAAAATCCAGCGGCTTCATAGCTTACCAAAGTCGTACTAAAACATTTTTTGACAGATTTTTGAGCGCCGTGTACCACATAAAATCGGTTCAAGGTCAGTAAGCACAACCAGAATTTATACATAAGGCGCACTGCATTGTTAGGCGCACTGTCGATTTTTGAGAAAATTAAAGGATTTTAAGTGTGCCTTATAGTGCAGAAAATAAGGTACTGGTACAGTTTTTGAAATTAAATATTAGTGGTATCTTTTATTTAAGACTATGTAGAAACAATAACTTAGTGTACATTTATACTCCACTGTGGACCTGCTGGTGTTTTACTGGGGAGACCTTCCTACATTTAAAGCTATAGAAAAATTATAATCACCCACATCTTGCCTGCAGACAACCAAATCAAAGCCAATCTAGTCCTGCACTGATGTGAAGGAATATCAATGTAGCAAAAGAACTGCTGTTTAAAACATTCACCGAGAATAGCACATAAGTATGTCTCACTGAGGATTATGAAACTAGGAAAGCAAACAAAGTTAACTGAATTGAATGTACACTTACAAATACTCTTGCTCCATGGCATAATAAGAACAATGATGCTATTAAAATAGGAATGATCTCCTATTTGAAAATTTCTTAGACAAATATTTAATTTCTGAATACACAAATTAGCAATTTCACAAACTAACGCTGGGAAGCAGAACACTGATATGTTATTCACAATCAATTACACATATTACATTTAACGCCTTTTCATTAAATATCACCATTACAATACAAAAAAATGCACTACATTTTAAAAACAACCCATTCTGAGCATTTTATAACCTACATGTTTAACAAAACATGTTTTCCCTCAGCTTTTCATCAGTTTTCTTTCTGATTTCTAATTTATAGACATTATGTCAGCTGTTCAGGCAAAGTGAGATTTCTTCTACATTATCCATCAAGATTTTGTTCAGAACAACCCAGCACAAAAAATAGGCCACTTAGTCAAAAATCCAGAACTGTCAAGTCATCATCTAAATGTTGGATGGTGCGACTTCCACAGAGTCAACTCTGCCGACTGTCTAGTGCCATATCCCAGGACTGAAATCCTGATGTGACAACTCAGCTTATGACTCACTGTGTGGAGCCAATTAATAATGTGTAACCTCAGAATAAAGTGGCTTCCTGTATAAAAATAATATTGCTACAAAACACCCACAGAAGAACTAAAACACACTCCGTCTAGCTTGTTGTATTCCATGTTCAATATATTTAAGATGACCTGCCAAAGTTAAAGCCAAGCTTCAGCATCCTGTAACAAAGTGATTAAGTGGTATTCAGCTGACACGGCATTACATTATATGATATAATTTAAATTATTTAATACTGTATATTAAAACTATGATGGCTAGAATTCTTTAAAAAAATCCTCACCTAAATTTTACAGCTCAAACCTTTTTGAACAAAACTGTAAATCAATGAACTTCTAACTTGAATACTTCAAAAACATTGAAGTCACTCGGAACAATTTTTTTTGTGTAGGACCGCATCTGCTCGGGTCAGAGGTAAGCAGAAGCATTTCAGGTGAGTCTATGTAGCTATATGGGACACTCAGTCAAGCTGTAAATCCTGGAGAATTGGTGTAAGTCACCCAGTCCCCTCTAAAGCTTTGGTAGGAATGGGATTCGGACGACTGGGGCCGCAGACTTCACCCCTGAGCCCCAGGAAGAAAAGGTGGTCTGAAAAGAGTGGCTTCGAAATGGACCTCGGCTTGATTAAATGGTCACTGAGTTGGAAAGCAGCTCTGATGTGATCTGTGACCTCATACTGCCCTAGAAAAAAAAAACTTTTTTAAAGAAATGATTAAATGAAAGCACCTTTAAAAGGAGTCTGGAGGGACCGCAGTGAAGCGGATGAACTGGTCGGAGGGTGCAAGGTCTCCACTTAGCACAAACACTGAAGGAGGGGGAAAAAGGTTTGAGAGAGGGGTACAAGTGGGCTCAGATCTAATAACCATCTGCTCTGAACTAAGAAAAAGACAGATGAGAAAGAGTGCAACAAAGAGACACGTTAAAGAGAATGATTCAGGACCAGCTGAGCTGTGCCAATGATTTTTAGGGACAGATATTCAGAATGATTGCCCATAGCTTACTAAACAAGATTATTTTGGCAGGGTTCCCCATTATTGTAGCAGATTCTCATTCAATTATTATTAACTATAATTGGCCCTGCTATAGCTTCACACTGACATAAACCAACACTTGTGCATCGCCACAGACACACATGCCCAGCACAGCAAAAATCAATTGTCTGGAGCAGCTACACTGATCTGTGCCTTTAATTTAGCTTCTCTCCTCCGCTTTCTGTTTCACCACATTCGTATTGCCGTTTGTTTGTACCCACCCCGCACAGAGTGGAGAAACATGAAATCAAGATAATGTTTCTGAAGTTGATGCAATACTGTACATGTTAATCCATTTAATACTACAGATGGGTGTTGACCCCAGACATCTGAACGTCAAAGCAAAATGTCTGGATTTTTAACTGTACCCAACCTAAATGTGATGACATTCAAGGATGATAGAAGCTCTCCTGCTGGTATCTTTATACCTGCCACACCTCTCCCAAAGCACACAACCTTAGGGAAACACCACGTTGCCTCAGGCAACTTTGATTCCTTACATCCTTTACTCTCCCTTCTTTTAAAATAATTTGAAGGGAGGTTTCAGAGGGTTTCTCGGGGGAAGGAGCATTTCTGAAATTGAATTAAAGAGAAAGGACCATTGAGAGCTGCTGGGAAATCCTCAGAGAGAATCAGGGAGGTCTTCCAAGAGGCACTCAGTGAGCTTTCTGCCGTGTTAGATTGAGGCAGCAGCCAAATAACTACGGTGACATCTTCACAGGCACGTCATTAGATATTAGATAGGCTATAAAACGACTAACGTGTGACCTCTGAACACCTGTGTGTTACAAAATCATTACAGAACCAGGTGAATTTTAGTAATCCTTCAACCTTTCGGAGTCGGGGGGGGGGGGGGGGGGGGGGGGTGTTGTTGTTTTTGTTTCCAAGTATACTCTACGTGCTAATATGGAAACAAACCAGTATCTAAATATTGCAGCTATCAGACACCATATCTGAATGTGTGAAATATTTTGTATACATGCAGTTAAATGTAAAAAGTGTTAAAAAATACATGAACAAACACAAATATTTTTGATTTTATAAGTGCTTTCACTGTGGATTATTTATAAACAAACAAGATTTATGACGTGTTAGCCTTTTGATTTATTCAGTTCATGTAGTATTTTTGGTTTTGTTTGTTATTTTACATTTTCTTGTTTTTCTTCAAAGGGTTTATTTTATTTTAATTAGACAACTTATTTGTTTGTAACTCTCATTTACTAAAATGTGTTCAAAAATTAAAAACATTGAAATCCATTTTAAAATGTTAAACAATTTTTTGGAGTTCCTTTTAAAAAGAGTACAATGTGTTTAATAAGTTTAAAAGAGCATTTGCATTGTATATGGTTCATTTCATCTTTGCCATCTTAGAGAAGTCACATAACTGTTTCTGTACAGTAATCACGCCCTACACCCTCTGGAAACATGATACTACAGACCTGATACATGTAGAAGGATTATAAAAACGACATCTAAGTTTGACATTGAAAAGACGTTCACAACGACCACATTTGGATTATAAATAGCCCGTGCACAGAGGTCCTATGGACACCAACACTAGAAGTTTAACAGACATCAAAAAAAGATGTCGCCGGGTGTTAGAAAACAACCCCTTCAGTGGACCAAAATTGTACGTCCAAAAATGACTTATAAAAGACGTCACACCGATGTCACTTTGCTCAGTGGGTCTGAGCCACTGACCTGAGGGTTGTTATGCAGGACATATTATTAACATAAAGTATTAACACCTACACCATCATAACATCTGTTTTCAGCAGTACAAAAACTTGCCTCCTATTAATGTTAGAAAGTCTTCCAAGAAGACAGAGTAAAGATTTATGGCTTAATTTAGATTGCATGTCTTATTTTATTTGACTTTGACCTTTGACTGTATTTGAGATTATTTATATATTTTGCATTTAAGAAAATGTTTCCTTTAAAAAAAACCATTTTAACATTACACGTACATGCATTCAAAGGGTTTAGTTGCTTTTTTTGTTTTTTGATGGATGTTATATGCAGTTAAACTTTAAAATATTGCAATTTCTAAAATGGAAACAATGAGCAGTTCACTTTGAAAGACTTTTGAATATTTATTATTGTGCATGAATGAGATAAAAGTATTTCTTATCCGATACTCGATTGCTTGATTGATCGATGGAATAATCAATAGATTAATCGATTACTAAAATAATCTGCAGCACTAGTTGGTACTCTAATACAGCTTGGTTGCAAACTTACTACTTCTTTTTTTTTCTTAAATAAAAAAAACCCCAAATTTAAAAAAAATTACATCTTAGTATATAATTACATATACACTATTTGGGTCACCCAAAAATCTACTGAAGGTAGCTTTCATTCTCAAAGATAAGCAACACTGCAAATTCTTCGCATTACATCTACAAAATTCCTAACTTATGCAAGGGTGTAAGACACGTTCACAATAAATACTAAGAACAAAACTTCCTGAACAGTTTAGAGTGCAAGAGTGAGTTACACTCAGCATGTCTTAATTCAGAAATGACCTGCTTGTTCTTTATGGGGCATGAATTTTATTGCTTTGATATCATTTCAGCATCCCGAGAAGAAAACTTTCACTTTACTTTCCAATGTGGTTTGCATCTGTGGCAAAGTTAACGTTTGTTCACACAGTTTTGAGGCTCTGTCATGTGAGTTTTTGTCCTCTCTCTTCTGTCTTTGTGTCACTCTTATTAATAGTGTCCTATGTTTGTGCTTACCGTGCTTGTTGGAGACCTGAAAGGTGAAACTACTCTAGGACCAGAGAGAATGTTTTAATCCGTGTTTACTGCCAGTGGGCATGACTGTGATGCAGTTGACTTGATTGACAACATGGTGACTTAGGTTATTGCAATCATTCATTATGCCAATTACTTTTGTTTTGTTTTTGTGTTATTTTCTAGAAAATAGAAAATAACACAATATTTTAATCTAGTAACATTATTATAAACTAGGGTTAGGGTTAGAGTAATATGCTCTGAGTAAGAACAAACATCTTCCACCTGAAGTTCATTTACCTGTAATCAGAAATTTAAGGATTAGCGATTAGAGATTTATACACTCACAAAGGGCTGTTATACATTTTGCCCCTATTTGGATTAAATGGTATTAACATAAACAATGGAATAAACTTAATCTGCTTTGAATATATATTAACCCACTGTTTTGTATTTATACACATTGGGGGTTTTTTATTTACATTTGTCAGTCAAATTTAAATGAGCATTTGTATGCATATGACAAATTGTTTTCAGTCAGTCACATGGGAAAATCAGCATTATGAGTGCAGACATAGTCAAGATGACCTGCTGGAGTTTAAAGATGCCATCAGAATGGGGGTAAAAGGTGATTTAAGTGACTTTAAACTTGGCGTGATTGTTGGTACCAGTCGGGCTGATCTGAGCATTTTAGAAACTGCTGATTTCCTGGGACTTTCCCTCATAACCATCTCTAGGGTTTACAGAGAATGGTCTGAAAAGAGAAAATATAGAGTGAGCAGCAGAGGTCACAGGAGGCAAGACTGCTAGACTGCTTCAGGTTAATAGTCTTGTCAAGTCAAGTAGTCAAGCTTCCTTCTCTCACCTCAACCGGTCACAGCAGATAGCCGCCCCTCCCTGAGCCTGGTTCTGCCAGAGGTTTCTTCCTCTTAAAAGTCAGTTTTTCAATTCAATTCAATTCAATTTTATTTATATAGCGCCAAATCACAACAAAAGTCGCCTCAAGGCGCTTTATATTGTACAGTAGATAGCACAATAATAAATACAGAGAAAAACCCAACAATCATACGACCCCCTATGAGCAAGCACTTTGGCGACAGTGGGAAGGAAAAACTCCCTTTTAACAGGAAGAAACCTCCGGCAGAACCAGGCTCAGGGAGGGGCGGCCATCTGCTGCGACCGGTTGGGGTGAGAGAAGGAAAACAGGATAAAGACATGCTGTGGAAGAGAGACAGAGATTAATAACAGATATGATTTGATGCAGAGAGGTCTATTAACACATAGTGAGTGAGAAAGGTGACTGGAAAGGAAAAACTCAATGCATCATGGGAATCCCCGGCAGCCTATGTCTATTGCAGCATAACTAAGGGAGGATTCAGGGTCACCTGGTCCAGCCCTAACTATATGCTTTAGCAAAAAGGAAAGTTTTAAGCCTAATCTTGAAAGTAGAGATAGTGTCTGTCTCCCGAATCCAAACTGGAAGCTGGTTCCACAGAAGAGGGGCCTGAAAACTGAAGGCTCTCCCTCCCATTCTACTTTTAAATACTCTAGGAACAGCAAGTAGGCCTGCAGAGCAAGAGCGAAGTGCTCTAATAGGGTGATATGGCACTACAAGGTCATTAAGATAAGATGGGGCCTGATTATTTAAGACCTTGTATGTGAGGAGCAGGATTTTAAATTCAATTCTGGATTTAACAGGAAGCCAATGAAGGGAAGCCAATACAGGAGAAATATGCTCTCTCTTTCTAGTCCCTGTCAGTACTCTTGCTGCAGCATTTTGGATTAGCTGAAGACTTTTCAGTGAGTTTTTAGGACATCCTGATAATAGTGAATTACAGTAGTCCAGCCTGGAAGTAATAAATGCATGAACTAGTTTTTCAGCATCACTCTGAGACAGGATATTTCTAATTTTAGAGATGTTGCGCAAATGGAAGAAAGCAGTCTTACATATTTGTTTAATATGTGCGTTGAAGGACATATCCTGGTCAAAAATGACTCCAAGGTTCCTCACAGTGTTACTGGAGGCCAAGGTAATGCCATCCAGAGTAAGAATCTGGTTAGATACCATATTTCTAAGATTTTCAGGGCCGAGTACAATAACCTCAGTTTTATCTGAATTAAGAAGCAGAAAGTTAGCGGCCATCCAGGTCTTTATGTCTTTAAGACATTCCTGCAGTTTAACTAATTGGTGTGTGTTACCTGGCTTCATGGATAGATAGAGCTGCGTGTCATCTGCATAGCAGTGAAAATTTATGCTATGTCTTCTAATGATGGTGCCTAGTGGAAGCATGTATAATGTAAATAGAATTGGTCCTAGCACTGAACCCTGTGGAACACCATAATTGACCTTAGTGTGTGAAGAGGACTCTCCATTTACTTGAACAAATTGGAGTCTATTAGATAGATATGATACAAACCACTGCAGCACAGTACCTGTAATACCTACAGCATGTTCTAATCGCTCTAATAGGATATTATGGTCAACAGTATCGAACGCAGCACTGAGGTCTAGCAGGACAAGCACAGAGATGAGTCCACTGTCAGAGGCCATAAGAAGATCATTTGTAACCTTCACTAAAGCTGTTTCTGTGCTGTGATGAGCTCTGAAACCTGACTGAAACTCTTCAGATAAGCCATTCCTCTGCAGATGATCTGTTAGCTGTTTGACAACTACTCTTTCAAGGATTTTTGATATGAAAGGAAGGTTGGAGATTGGCCTATAATTAGCTAAGACAGCTGGGTCTAGAGATGGCTTTTTAAGTAAAGGTTTAACTACAGCCAGCTTGAAGGCCTGTGGTACATAGCCGATTATTAGAGATAAGTTGATCATATTTAAGATTGAAGAATTAATTAATGGCAGGACTTCTTTGAGCAGTTTTGTAGGAATGGGGTCTAAAAGACACGTTGATGGTTTGGAGGAATTAATTATTGAAGTTAACTCAGAAAGATCAATTGGAGAAAAAGAGTCTAACTTAACATCAATGGTACTAAAAGTAGCTGTAGATGATATTACATCTGTGGGATGATTATTGGTAATTTTTTCTCTAATGATAAAAATTTTATTTGTGAAGAAGTTCATGAAGTCATTACTAGTTAACATTAAAGGGATGGTTGGCTCGATAGAGCTCTGACTTTTTGTCAGCCTGGCTACAGTGCTGAAGAGAAACCTGGGGTTGTTCTTATTTTCTTCAATCAGTGACGAATAGTAAGATGTTCTGGCTTTGCGGAGGGCTTTCTTATAAAGCAGCAAACTATTTCTCCAGGCTAAATGATGATCCTCTAAATTTGTGACACGCCATTTCCTCTCCAGCTTACGAGTTATCTGCTTTAGGCTACGTGTTTGAGAATTATACCACGGAGTCAGGTACTTCTGATTTGAGGCCTTAGTTTTCACAGGAGCTACAGTATCCAGAGTCGTACGTAGTGAGGAGGTAAAATTATTAACAAGATAATCGACCTCTGTTGGAGTAGCGTTCAGATAGCTGCTCTGCTCTATGTTGGTACAGGGCATTGAAGATGATAACAGTGGGTGGATTATATTCTTAAACTTAGTTACAGCACTTTCAGAAAGACATCTACTTTGATAAAGTCTACTCTCCACTGCTGTGTAATCAATTATTGTAAATGTGAATGTTATCAGGAAATGATCAGACAGCAGAGGGTTTTCAGGAAACACTGTTAAATGTTCAGTTTCTATGCCATATGTTAAAACAAGATCTAGAGTGTGATTAAAGTGGTGGGTGGGTTCTTTTACATTTTGAGAGAAGCCAATTGAGTCTAATAACAGATTAAATGCAATGTTGAGGCTGTCATTTTTAGCATCTACATGGATGTTAAAATCACCCACAATAATTATTTTATCTGAGCTGAGCACTAAATCAGATAAAAAGTCTGAGAAATCAGAGAGAAACTCTGTGTAAGGCCCAGGTGGACGATAGATAATAACAAGTAAGACTGGTTTGTGAGTTTTACAGCTGGGGTGGACGAGGCTAAGCATCAGGCTTTCAAATGAATTAAAAGTCTGTCTTGGTCTTTCGTAAATTAATAGGCTGGTGTGAAAAATTGCTGCCACACCGCCCCCTCGGCCTGTGCTTCGAGATTTCTGGTAGTTAGAATGATTTGGGGGTGTTGATTCATTTAAACTAACATAATCATCCTGCTGCAACCAGGTTTCTGTAAGGCAGAGTAAATCAATTTGTTGATCAATTATCAAGTCATGTACTAACAGAGACTTGGAGGAGAGAGACCTAATATTTAATAATCCACATTTCACTGTTTTACTCTTTGGTTCAGATGTGGATACTGTATTGTTCTTTCTTTGTGATTTTTTATGTTTAAGTTGTTTATTGCTGGTTTTTGGTTTGTTTTTTGTCTTTTTGGGAGCTGACACAGTCTCAATGGAGATGGGTTTTTGGGGGGGTAGCAGGAGGAGAGAAGCTGCAGAGAGGCGTGTAAGACTGCAACTCTGCTTCCTGGTCCCAACTCTGGATAGTCATATTTTGGGGGGGTTAATAAATTGGTCCATATTTCTAGAAATGAGAGCTGCTCCATCCAAAGTGGGATGGATGCCGTCTCTCCTAACAAGACCAGGTTTCCTCCAGAAGGTTTGCCAATTATCTATGAAGCCCACATCGTTTCTGGGACACCACTCAGACAGCCAGCAATTTAAGGAGAACATGCGGCTAAACATGTCACTCCTGGTCTGATTGGGGAGGGGACCAGAGAAAACTACAGAGTCCGACATTGTTTTGGCAAAGTTACACACCGATTCAATATTGATTTTAGTGACCTCCGATTGGCGTAACCGGGTGTCATTACTGCCGACGTGAATTATGATCTTACTGTATTTACGTTTACCCTTAGCCAGCAGTTTTAAATTTCCTTCAATGTCGCCTGCTCTGGCCCCTGGAAGACAATTGACTATGGTTGCCGGTGTCTCTAGCTTCACATGTCTGAGAACAGAATCACCAATTACCAGAGTTTGACCCCCGGCGGGTGTGTCGCCGAGTGGGGAAAAACGGTTAGACACATGAACAGGTTGGTGGTGTACCTGGGGCTTCTGTTTAAGACTATGCTTCCTCCTCACCGTCACCCAGCCGCCCTCTTTCCCCAGCTGCTTGGGGTCTGCCGGGGAACAGCTAGCGGGGCCTGCGCTATCTTCGGCTGCACCAGCTACAGGGGCCTGGCTAGCTACGGGTGAATGAAGGGTGCGAAGCCGAGTCTCCAATTCAGTAATCCTGGCCTCCAGAGCTGCAAATATGCTACATTTGTTACAGGTATCATTACTGCTAAAGGAGGCCGAGGAGTAACTAAACATCTGACACAATGAGCAGGAAAGTGCAGGAGGGACAGGTGAAGTAGCCATAGTGCTAACGAGTCGGCTACGAGCTAAGCTAAGCTAGCGAAACAGTACAGAGACAGTGAGTGAATACTTTGGCTATAAATTAGGTAGTGAGCACACAGAAAGGGTGATTCAGATGAAGCACGTTAAGATTATACTATGAAAAAGGGATGTATCAAAAGATTTAAATTGAATTGCTAAGCAGAAAAGCTACTCAGAAACACCACTGTGTTCGAGCAGGAACAGGAAGTGATACTCTACCGCAGAGCGAGCGAACACCAAGTGACAGCGCCACCAAGAGTCCCAGTGTTTCCTTCCCACTATCGCTGAAGTGCTTTCTCATAGGAGTTGGGTTTTTCTATGTATAATTATAGGGTCTACCTTAGAATATAAAGCGTCTTGAGGCGACTGTTGTTGTGATTTGGTGCTGTATAAATAAAATTGAATTGAAAATGAATTAATAAGAAGGCAACAGTAATTCGTTACTGCTAACCATAACCAAGGTATGCAGAAGAACAACATGTTGGACCATTAGGCAGATGGCCTAAAGCAGCAGAAGACCACACCAAATGCCATTCCTGTTAGATAAGAACAGGGAGCAGAGGCCAAACCTACTAAAATTGGAAAAATGTTGCCAAGTCTGAGTGTTGTGTTTCTGCTGAGACTTTTAGATGGAAGGGTCAGAATACGGTGCAAAGAACATGAAAGCACCATCCTGCCCAGTGTCAATAGTTCACCAGTGGACCTTTGGGATGTGGCCGAATGAGAAATGCAGCCAACAAATCTACAGTAACTGTGTGATGCTGTCATGTACATATGGACCAAAATCTGAAAAGAGTCAGAGTAGGTTTTGGCCACAGTTCATTTACTACTTTGGCCAAGTTAAAGAAAACTGCCCTCTGAAGTCTATCTTAAAAACTGTAGAGCTTTTTGTATGTGTGAGAAGAAAAAGTTCAACTATTTCAGTTAGACCAAAGTTTCACAAGAATAAACTCAAAGACACAAATCAACAAATTTTCCTATCTTACTTCAATTATATGCAACACATGACAGCCAAGCATAAAAATTACATTAGATTATTCCATTTCGCTGTGCTCCTGCTCCCTGCTCCCTTTTCTTACCTTGGTTTATCACCGACTGCGAGAGGCATGTAGGGGAGGCTTTCTCATTACTACAGTAACATTCATTTACTAATCTCACAGCAGTAGCAATCTCACTCTGCAAATGTTGTTATGGAGCTTAACACAGTTCATATTTATATTCCAGTAGAAAAGAATGAAGCAATCAGTGCAAAACAATGCAGAGACAGCCCATAAAATACAATTACGCAACACAAAAGTATTAGTTGTTTGATTATACCACACAAGTGTCCTATTTTTCTGCCCAGACATCTAAATCCACCGCAAAAGTTTCCAAATAAAAAAACTGTTCAAATTCAACAGTAGATATTAATGCTTTACACACTACGAATTGATCTGTTTTAGCATTTATACAGGAAAAAAATCACATAATTTACCATTTGGACTAAGAAATTATGTGTGAATTAAATTGCTTTTGAAATCATTTAGTAATTACGTTTTTAGTCTCACTACTACTGTTCACAGTTTGTTTTAATGCAAATTTCATGCAAACTCTTTTGTTCTCATTAATAACTTGGCTGTTTCATCTTGGGGATAGCACTAGTAGCAGGAATAGTCAGCGATAACTCTTATTAAAAGCAAAGTAAATTGTCCTGTTGCGTTGTTCTCCAAAGACATTTCGAGAGCCTCGACATCTCAATCAGCGCTCGTGTAATCTCACAGACATTTTTGTAGCAATCACGCAGAGTAAAAGTGGATGCAGAGAGAGCAGAGAAACTGGTGTCTCTGAACCCAAGATACTCAAATCATGTCTCTATAAAGCCTTGATTAAAACAAATTTAGAAAGTCAAACAGTCATGCTACAACAGACCACAGCACTTTGAGTGCTGTGGTCTGCTATAACCAAGAAAAAAAGACAGAAAGAAAGAAAGAGAGCAGAGATGTCCCAGCGTTTTGTCTGTGAAGGATTATCCTAAGGAATTCTCGGCTCTCGCGATAATCCATCCTTATCACTCTCACGTTCAAAGAGGTAGAAATTGGAAAGGACTCTGGGACAGAGTTGGCTAAATGTAGAGCTTTATGAGCAAGGAGAGGCGCACAGGACACAAAGTGAAACAAAGTGAGCTTCAAGTGTCTTCTCTCCCTGGCAGAGTGAGCTGTCTTCGCAGAGCTTGTACCTCTGAGGCTATTTGTGCTGCTTTGTTGCAAATTAGGCTTCCTCTGTTGAGCTTTTATTCAGAGTAAAATACTGAAGTAATCACAAGAGAAATGCTGATTACTCGGCGTTGAAAAAATATTAAGCAAAGAAAACTTTGTTTACAGTTTAATCTATTTATCTATCTAAGGTCTGCTGTACACTGGAGGGATAAGCAACTGTTTTGTCAACACCAGAAGAGTTTTCATTATCACTATGTTAGCAAGATTATAAAAGCGCCACAATGCCCACGCCACCATGGTTTGTGGCGCCCATGTTTAATTACGGTCCAGAACTTCTGACCTCAATTCAGACAACTCTATTATTATGAAAAATATTTTTATGTTGTTATACGAAAACATAATAATAAAGGTATTCTGGGGTGCCCTCTGATATGTCACCCTCTTACATAGAGGCTATTGATCTAATTTAATGGTGTTCACCATCCTCAAGTGTTTGTGTCATAGCTGCTTTGTGACTACAATAGCTTAGCACAAAACCGCTGGGAAACAGCACATCTGTTTCTGTCGAAAACTTCAAAATAAAAGTACCAGGTACTCACTGCCTCTGGTTTTCATCACTACACACACAAAAAAGTAACAAATCCAATTATCAAACTTTTGGAATGAAACAAATAAATAAATCAAAAACAAAATAGTAAAACTATAAAAACTATTGCGCTTAAAAAAATGCTACAGGAGTGCTTACAAAGAAGGCGTTTCAGCTATGTTTTCCAGCTGTCCCTGTGCGTCTGACAGAACAGATGCTGCTATTCTAATCAGCACACTCTGCAGAGGATGCTTTGGCTACGCAGCCTGTGTAGAAATTATGTGTTGCGTAGATATGGAGTAGCAGATGTACAGCGTCAACACACATGCAGCTTGAATCCTTGAACGTGGAAGAAGCAACATACAAGTGCGAGGTAAGAGGAGAGGTGACACGGAACAGCAGAGGGCTGACACAAGCAGTCCTCGGCTTATGAAGGCCACAGAAGTCTCATGCTAACAGCATCTATGTACAACTCCTTTAGCAGCACTTTCTGCCTGCATCCCTGTCTGTTGGTCTGTCTGGAGCCTGTTTTGGGCCAGCTAGCAGCCAGATATCATTATCTCCTTGACTCAGGGCAGAGTAATCTGCCTGCCTGCTCCTGCTTTATTGAGTCGGATAAATATAATATGTGACTCAGCCATTATCTACTACAGAACAGCCCTATTTATCCAGCAGGCAGAGGCCTTGGCGCATTCGAACTGCCCCCTCTCTCTCTCTCTCTCACTGATGGAACTAAACTCAAGTGATGGAAGCTTCTGAACAACCGTCTGTAGGATTTGTACCAGCACTGAAATCAGCAGCAGGAATCAAATGTTTCATGCAGACAAACTGTAAAACCTGAATTTTAAAATAAAACGCTAATGCTAATTACCAATTAATGATAGGTCAAAAAGCTTATCGGGGCAACTACAGTGCTGTATATATTTTATAGACAAGTAGGCTGCTGTGTAAATACAAGTATGACAGACCAAAACAGTGTTGTGAAAGAACAATTAAGCCTTTCGCAAAATTTTAAAGATACTGAAAATAAATCAATATATAAATAAATAATAATAATAGAGAGAAGAAGAAGAACTGAATAATATTAATACAAAAAACTTAGCGACTGCATAACTTTCTGTGCATGCACGACAGTAACTGACAGTGCTGATCAACATTATCTCCTCAAAGTGCTTGTTAATTTTGTTTCATTATGGTTTTTCAGCTGCTTTTCTAACCAGATGAAAATATTGTACAAGGATAAAAAGAGCAAAAACATTTTCAGAAAATTTTTTGAGTGTGCCACAGCACCAGCTGCTGTTTGTGTTGTCAGCAGCCAAAAGGAGCTAACAGGATGTGTGAGAAGCCATCAAAGCTTTAAAATTCTCAAGGATTTTATGTTGACGGTCAATTATAATTTGGTTAAAGTTATTTAAAAGGTGAAGTAACATGTATGCACTGGTTGTTAGTCACTAAGTGTAAACACAGCCTATTAACACAATAGTACTCATAGTAGGAACCACTAAGGCACACGCAGAATAGTTTCTAATCTTTTATAAGCCTTGTGACTTCAGTATTTGTGAGCTTTTATTCTGAAGGTCAAAAAAATGTAGATAAATGTGTTCGTCACCAAGTCGCTTCTTAAAAGAGACAACTAAAACATCTGTTGAGGGGTCATTTTATTTTTACATTCAGCATCAGTTACAGCCCCTAACAAGCAAATATATGTCTTAGAAACTTTTATTTTGGAAGTCTAGCACACTTGCTGTAATACTTGAACTACAGTAATATAATGAAGTGTATGCATTGGTCGCTTTACGTGCCGCTGCAAAACAAACCAACAGGCCAAAGATAAGTATAAAATATAACGCTGAGGGAACTGTGTAAACTTTAAGGTCAATTTTACAAGCAGCTGTGGGCTACTGTGTTCTCATGTTTATTTTTGTGCTTCAGTACAAACTAATGTAAGCTAGCTTTCTGTTAGCCCCTTTACAGCAGTCTGAAATAAAGCTCAATTCCAGTAAAGGCTGTTCTAATGTGAATCTTTTGTTGTTGTTGTTGTTGTCACCTGTATATTTAGCTATACCTGAACGTGAGACGATTGCTCCGAGAGAAGACTAAAAGTAACATTGCTACTCGATCTGTATCTGGTGCCTTGCTGTTAACTGAATGACCCACATACTGCTTCCATTGGCTGCTTTTCTCTGTCACTCACAGACCTCTTCCTGAAAGGGGTAGGTGCACCAGCAGCTCCATTTCAAACTACAAACACTGAAACTGAGCATTAGAGCTCAAAACAAGGAGAAGTTTAAATATCTCCTATTTGGACACGTTAGACTGACATTCATTTGCCTAAGCCTAAACCATTTCTCAGTTGTAGGCTTTAACACCTGTGTACTGATACGATTTCAGCAGTTCCTCTGATTGGACTGAGAGTTTTGTACATCTCATTGGAATTCTCTTCTCTGTGAGAGACATCTGCATACACTTGCTCAGGAGTGCTTCTAAATATATGCACACTCTAATGCACAAGATAATACTGATAAATCACATTCTATGTGTAAAAATGCTCATGCACGCAAATTAAATACACCACTTTGCTTACAAAAGGCTGATAAATGAGGCTCTAGGAATCATCCTGGGCACAGCTGCAATACTCCAAATGGATTTGCTTTTCAACCTGGGATCTGTGAGAAACATTATTTCTCTTTAATCTTCACTGATCTTGTCACATGTTGGGATATTTGATTATTGATTAGGATGCGCTGTCCCATTCATTTTGAAGAACATGCATCATGCAATATTTTCATGAGAAAAACAAAAGGTAAGTAACACTACAAACACATCCAAGCAGAGGTAAAAATACAGTGTAGTGATCTGTCTGAGGAGAAAAAGACCAAACACCTGTTTACCTAATTTACTCATTTTAGAATTTATAAAAAATATTTTTATTAAAGCCTACTTAGTTCTGTGCCTGCTTCTTTCATTTTAATGTCTCATTTGATTCATTAGCATTTATTTGTGCTTCCACTGTTTTAAAAGAAATCAAAAATAAAGATCCAACTTCCTTTTATGCTTTCAGCTGCACCATGCAGTTTCATCGATTATATTATTCACTGAAAATTAGGCAAAATTGTGCACTTCTACAATATGTCACAATTAAAAAAGCCTGAGTAAATGAAATGTTTAAAATGAAAGGTTTTTTTATTTGAACAGTTCATTGTTGAGGTTCCAGATGTCATTCAATTTAACATGTTGCATTGTGAAATTACACAGAAAATATATATGTAATCAAATTACTATCCGCTGATGAAGGCTGTGCAAAGAGTGAAAAGGTCAAGGAAAAACCTTGTAAGGGGACCTTGGATTGTGATTGTTATGTCAACCTAAGATGGGTAGATCTGGAAAAACAGAGATATCAGACTCTCTGCAGAAATGTTAAAAACTCAAGTCTTCGGAGGCTTTAAACAAATACTTTAGATAAACCTAACAAAGAACTTACTCTAACCCAAAACATTAGCTTTCTATTTATTTTTGTTTTGTTATTTTGCCATTTATGCAGAGAACTCATTAACAGCTTTAGAAGACACTGACAAATGATGCTGTTCAGCTGAAGGTCAGGACAAATAATACTTGTCATTCTTGATGACAGCTACAAACGACATATTTTGTCATTTAATTTGGGAGACCTGCTGGCAGATTTGGGATTTTGTTTTTGCCAACTATCACATACAATTTTATTTATACTATACAATACAATACACCTTAAAAATAATAACATGTCTCACTGAATTTGAGTTGGTTGTTTGTGCAACCACATCTTTGCTAAAGGCAGCAGTTTGCCTCTTGTCACAACATTCACTGTGGAGCTCGCAGATGCAGGAAAAGAGAGAGACAGAAAGAGATGGGGAGAGGTGAGGGAAAGGCTACTCTCTCTTGTCTCATTCCCTCTGAGGGGTTGACAGGTAGAGAAATAGATCATTGGTCCATGACAGCTCACTATGACCCTACGCTATCATGCAGTATGCTGCCTGTGGAATGAGCTCCCTTATGCAATTGGCAGCCAGTCCATTTACAGCCCAGCTACTTAACTGCAAATCCTCCGTTCTCTCCTGTTTGAGTCACATACATTTTACCCCCAATGTCTATGCACTCTCCTTGACCGCTGCCAATGTTAATGAGAACATATTACATGAAGAGTTATTTAGGCAGTTTAATCACATTACAAGAACAGCTTTGGTGCAAAAGCTTGTTTGGTGGCCATGTGAAGGACTGGTCCGCCTTATGCTGGGATAGGCTCCAGTCCAGTTACCCCAGAGCCCATGAACTGGAGTAAGCAGGTCAAGACAATGATTGAGTGAAGACTGGGGGTAAGGGGAGGAGACTGGAGGCATGGTTCTGGCAGTATGTGGTTCTCAGCTGCTATATAACTGCCAGATCAGTAGAACAGGAATTAACCACACACCACAAACTCTCTCTTCGGGTTAACCTCCTCTATCCTCATCTCATACACAGTATTTTTCCCACTTTATGTCCTTGTCTTTCCACATTTCTCCTTTGGTGTTGCCTCTCATCTTTTCTCCTCTGTAATGCAGTTCACTCTGACCTCCACAGCCTCTCCCCTTATTCTCCTCTCTCACAAAGTGACCCACAGTAGACACCACCTAAGACTGCTAGTGTGCGTTTAGATAAAAGCACTGAATTTTATCTAAGTAAACAAAAAAAATGTTGAGTAAGTCTTATTTTCTTAGGCATGTATCTGTTGTGCAGCTATAGGTGGTCTCGGCATACTGAATATCATCACAGTGTGGTTCACCAACATCTAAATGAAGACAAAGCTCATCATGCACTGCTCTGAAACTGCAATTCTTAAGTTTCAACCAGGTGCCAGAGGTAGAAGTCAAATGAAAGAGAGAAAGAGGAGATGTGTGTGTGGGGGGGTCTCTTCTTTTTAAGTGTCCCTGCTGTCAATGCAATGGATTACAGGATACAAAGCAAGCCATTACTGCTTAGCATTTGTTGAATCTTTGAGTGCCCAAACAGTGACAGGTCTATTTCTCCACCGTTAGTGAGAGAGACAGGCAGAGCAGAGGACACCTAATTACCCAGCATTGTGAAGCATAATAAAAGTCTTGATAAGCCTGGCGACAGGACAAGCTATGTGTGTGTGTGTGTTAGTATTAGGGCTGCAACTAAAGATTATTTTGGTAGTCGAATAATCTGCCTATTTTTCGCCGATTAGTCAACGATTATTTCAATAACAGCTATCTCCGCTTCCTGTGGGCAAACCTCCTGTTGTAGGCTCCACTACCTCACCTGCTCCAGTTTGCCCACCTGTGAATATCACCCTGTCGTCTCGTCCTACAGCAAATTAAAATAATTACCCAGGAAACGTATGAATTTGTAAATAATCAAATGTCCGAATAAAAATCAGATAAAAATGAAATAAATACAATACAAAGTAATACAAATTTAATTGCTACTAGCATTTAAACGAAAAAATAATGCGTAAATAGGACACAACAAGTTCAAACAGCTTCAAATAAAGTCAAAATCTTTTTTTTAGTGAATTCATGAATTCATGATTTCAGTAGACGCGCTCTGAGATGATGTTCCCAGCTGCTGATAACCATGCTAAAGATGCTCTCTGTCACGACTTTAGCCATTTGACGCATTTGAAGTCTGCTTTACTAGATTTCAAACTACTAGTACTAGTTTTACTAGCAAAACAAAAAAGAAATAGAAAAGATGGTTACTAATCACAAATGTGGTTATCTATAATAGTTTCTCAGATGGTGCAGTGTTCAATGCTAATTAAACTGTTTAGCTGATTATATAAATAATCAATTATTGATATGGTCCGACCCACAGATTAACTGTAACATTAGGTAGAAGAGGTTTACTATAATATTTATGTGTGGGGGAAAAAAACTATGAGACAGTGTAGCTTCTCCAGTTTAATGTTTCGCATTTCACTCATTAGCTAACAAAACTGAAATGGTGTTCGCTTAGCTAGCATCACGCTGCGCAGTTTCTGACATGTAAGCTAACATAAACATTACTATACAAACATTAATGTAAACACACAAGGAACTTAACTCCCTCGAACTGACCCATTCAGAGTTGATGTCACAGCTCCAATGTGTGATTTCTAATATTTATTGTGTTTTTTTATATGTAATGTCTTTACCTACTTACCAACGAAGAACACATTTTTGATGTCAACGAGAGTTTTTAAATGGAAAAAGAAAGGATATTTAGAAGTCACTTTGGCTTTTACCTTGTGACAGTTATGTTTCAATTTTTTTTACAAACCTCGCTATGTTCTTTGTTAGTAGTATTAGAAGAGAATATCCCTTTAATGTACACATACCACAAAATTGTGAGAGAACATAGTGCCCAACGTGGAGCTCGAACTCACGACCATGAAACTAAGAGTCTTGGATAGTGTAGTGGTAAGACTACACACCTTCGGAGCAGGAGTCACAAGTTTGATTCCCATCCAGTAAGGGTCCTGGCTACACCCCTCATGCTAAGAACCAGGCCCTGGAATGGTGCCGCTACATCCGCAGCACGGACAGAAACATTTCACTGCATGTTGTACACTGTATGTGACAAATAATAAAGCTTGTTTGTTTTGTCATGTTCTACCGACTGAGCTAGCCAGGCTGTGGTGCCCCTGCAGTCGTGGCAGACCATATACTGATACTGCCCCCGTATCTTCCTGTGGTGTATCGCAGTTACAAAAACACCTTTATGTCATATAGTCTATGACACATCGACACTAAAATTCTGCGTCGACTAATTTTTATAGTCAATATCATCAATTATGTCGACGAATCGTTGCAGCCCTGTCGTTGTGTGTACAGACGTATATGCATGTGTGCCCATGCCTCTATGTGCAGTTTTTTCCCTGTGTGCATATCTGTGTGGGCTCACGTGTCTGATGTTTCGTTTTGACTGCGTCTGCTGCAGCATCGCCGTTCCAGTTAAGTGATTTAGAGCCCTGTCTCTGTCTCAGAGCCTGTGTCCAAGAAGCTGCGGGACCAACAGACAGCGGCAAAGCGACTCGATGACTAATGTGTTCACTCAGGAAAAATTAATGATTTTTCCAGCCGGGGTTAATGGACATGTTAACACACAGAAATGATTTGTTTAAAAGGAAATGACCGCAATATATATTTGGTCATCTCGGTCTCACCGTCCCAGAAACCAATTCCAAATGAAACGACACACGCAGACATTCACACGGCTCATCTTTCCGCACATTGCTTGCTTGCACAGTCATCTATTTACCTCCTATACATTGAAGATGCGCCACAGGAAATGTATGCAGTTTCATTGGCTGTAATTTCATTCATTTTTGCATTTAATGTTTCACCTAGTACTGATATAACCTTCGTTTGGGCTTAAACAGCTACTAACACATTATGGTTGCATATACCTTCGCACTATAAAAGCATTCAAAAGTAATCAGAAGGTCCAGTGAGAGAAGAGGGGCAGATAAAGGTCATCACAAAGAATGAAGCAATAGCTAGGCCAATAAATTCGGCCTGATGTGAAGGTAGCAGTAAAACACACTGCAGTTTTTATCCATTTGACAAAATAGGTGTCTGTCTTAAAATAATACTGAATTAATAAGTGGAGATGTGGGGAAAGAACCTCATAATAGTCAGGCAAAAAAACAAAGCTAGACTTGAAAGTACGGTTATCTTCTTCTGCGAAAGACAGAGCCAAGCTGTAATCACCAGCACTGAATGAATCCATGCCGTCAGAGTCACCACAACAACAAAGTGTAAGTTGAAATTTAAAACTAAAAATCAGAAATTGGATAAATTTATATTTTAGGCCTGATATATATATATATAGTTAAGAGATAGTGACACTACAGTTCCAGCTGCACAGCATTTTAGCTCAAAGTCAAACAGCAGCAGCTTCAGTTGCCACAGGGGGAGCTATTGATGTTTTAGAAGGCTACTCATTGTACAGTATTACAATAGCTCTGTGTGTGTGTGTGTGTGTGTGTGTGTGTGTGTGTGTGTGTGTGTGAGAGAGAGAGAGAGAGAGAGAGGGGAACAGGAGGAGTGCGAGTTAGTGAGTGTGGATGTGTATTTGTGTGTTCTGGTCCTCAGCCAGAGATGTTAGCCAGAGGTTATTTGGCAAAAACAGCAATATGCACTTTGTTTTTTACTGTTTAACGGGAGCATGCTACTCAGTCTATCCATTTTAAACAGAAGATCTCGAAACATTCAAACTGCAAATGATCCAGCGTACTTCAGCTTTCATCAGCATAATGGCTACAAATGCAACTAAACTGAAAACTCAATAAGAGGGTGAAATGAGGACACGTATTGGTGGTTAGAGTTAAATGCAACACACATCAGTAAGTCAGTTAATCCCTTTTTGAATTTGGCAAAGACAGCTTCCTATGCATATTTCTCATTGTATCTTAAATGTAGTTTCAACAACTTTCTTTGCTATTTGTTTGTACATAAAACATATTAAATGTACATTACCAGAAGCCAAAAGCATTTGTTATAATCACTTATAACTGACACAGTGACAGTTATAATTAATATAGACTATTTTAGGCTTAACGATATAGATAGCACACACAAATCAAAAATATGTAGGGACTAAAAAGAGACATAGGGAGGTGGAACCGGTGATGGAAGAACACAGCCAGTATCATGCACACCATTTTGGTTGGTATCATCTATTTTCACGTGCTGCCACCTCCTTCAGATGACATCATGCACTTTGTAATAGATGGCAAGAATGAAAGAGATTATGACTCTATAGTCACCTAATCTGACACAGAGACCATCGTAACTGAGAACGACATTGTGCTGTCTGAAGGCCCAGACTTTAGAAAAAAATATATCTGTCATCCCCTGTTACTATAACATGAATGTGTCCTGAATGGAACTCTACAGACAAACTTAAAAGTTAACAAAACCAAGACTCACAGTTTTTTTCTGGCTGTCTACCACACAGACTGATGTAAAAATCAAGGATAGGGCAGAGAATATTGAGGAAATACAATGGGCTGTGCTTAATGGAGACCCTGGAGATGACTAAACAAAGGCTCGCATTGCTGGCAGACAAACTAATAAGACGCAGAAGCCAAAAGAATAAATGTCCCGTTCTCCAAAGAACCATCCAAGATCTACAACCAGCTGCAGGGCGGTAACATATTGCGAGCTGACTCGCCGAAAATAAGCGTAGTAGACGAGCAAAAGAGAAACAGAAGCATCGCATAACACTCATGCTCAACGCTAATGGAGTTGAGGGCAGAATGCCACAACAGAACTCAGACAAAATCAGACTCCTCAAAGTGGGTTACAGTATAAACATCAGAATTGGGACTGCATCACATTCAGATCTACAGGTTAAAGAGAAAGTGGTAACACATAAACCCACCCATGTAGGTGAACAAGCTGCCAGAAGAAAAAAACTTAAGAGGAATATAATGTTTGTGTCAATAATAAAGGACAGCTCTATGCTAGCTACTAATCAAAGAAACTATAGTGGCACCAGTATTAACTGACTTACCCTTTTAATTCCTATATAGGTGCCAGGTAATGGTGTATTTATGTATGTATATATGATGCAGTTATTACTTGAGTTTCTATTTTAATCATTTTAAGACCTGCTAAGGACCAGGTTATTTTTATTGTGTCTTGATATGTACAACAGATGAGCTTGCACTTTATTTTTACAGTAACTGTAAACTTAAATGATTCAGTTCCTGTCATTTATACAGTAGTCTGAAACAAATAAGGCTGAACATCAGCTCTTTGCACCTCTGTTTTCTTGTGAGGATTGTTTTGTCCTCGTCTTCGACTCCATCAAAATCTTCCTCAGTTCACACCCCTACACTGACTTATTGCCTGCAGTAATAAAGGTGCTAGCTACTGATGTTGACTGACATTCTGTGCGTGTGTGTGTGTGTGTGTGTGTATAAAACCTAAGGGCACAAACAACAACCTAAGGTGCAGGATGTGCTGGCTAGACATCTGTTGTTAGTGGTGGAAGGTAAGTGAGTTTGACAGAGCTGAGATTGAACAGGAGGCATTCTGCCATCCAGGTGAAGACAAAGTCCACACACACACACACACACACACACACACACACACACACACACACACACACACACACACACACACACACACACACACACACACACACACACACTCCTAAACAATACATTAGAGTATCCTATAATATACTAAAGTTCTCTCACTTTACCTTAATGAGTAGTGAGGGCCCAATGCAGAGCAAAATGGATAGAAACATGTACGAGTAGACGCTTCAAAACTGTAACATAATCATAAAAATCACTAACACATCAGAAAAAAGAAATAAAGGAAATAAAGATGCTGAAATAAAAAATAAAAGCTGTCAAAACCACTGAAACTAAAACTTTTATAAGCCTTTTTCAAAAAACATATCTGAAAAACATTTAAAAGAACTAAAGATTTTCAAGGTTTCATAGAAACTGTGCATTGATATGTACACAGCTATGCCTCCTGGCCTGTACTTCAGGCAGGTCCAGCGGGAGTACTATCACAGCATTATGGCATAAATGAGCTCCTTACATATGCAGCGGCAGGCAGAAAGAGGCACTTTTATTACTGAGTTCCAAGAATATGAACTTTTCACCGCCGTTACTGTCCTGACTAGTCAGATCATTATTTGTTACTATAAGAGAAGCCTCATGTGCTGCTGCTGCTAGAGTATGTTGTACTTCTCTCTTATCTTGTGGGATGAAAAGATTTTGTATGCTAAAAACCTGCAGCTTATCATCTCAACTAACAAAATTACCTGATAGTAAATCACTTTTTTCTCGGGATTTCATACAATACTGGACAATGACAGACGCTGGTTGCCCAGAAAGTGTGTTGTGTTGAGCAGCCAGTGATGTGTTCCCTGTGCGGTGGCCACTGCTATCTGCCGTGTGCCCGCAGCTACAGTGTGCTCCCTGTTTTATCACTTTCATCTAAAAGAACCACACTCACAGCTGGAGAAAGGTGACCCGACTGCTAATCAACCACCAGAGCCTCGGTGTGCCACCACGTGTGTGTGCATGTGACCCTTCATGTGTATTTGTAGATGCTCATAGGTTCTGCTGCGTGCAGCTCTTTACAATCCGTCTCTGAAATGATCTCAAAAATCCTTTCTAAAAGGAGGGAAAAATTCCACTGCTCACTTTTCTGCCAGTCCTCTACTCCCTTATTCCTGCCTCTCTCCAGCTGAGTATTAAATTCAGCAACTGAGAAGGTGACCTGCGTGCTCTGCCATAAAGAGCAGGGGAGCGGAGGAGAGGGAAGTGGGGGAGGAGGAGGAAGAGAGAGGCGAGGAAGGGGAGCTGAGTGGAGGCTGCTGGATCAGCAGAATCTGAGTGTTTAGAGACACACATATGTGTATGTGTGTGCACCCACTTTCTCGGTCTCTCTTACACACATCCTCCCACCCACATGTACACACACACACACATGCAGTATTGAACCCTCCTCCTCAGTGGTGAGGCGTCTGGGGAGCCCAAGGGCGAGCGTTCTGCTGTCACCCTCCCCCACTTCCTCCTCTCATCACTCCCTCCACCCCTCGTGTGAGCCGCACCCCTGAGCCACCGCACAGCAAGACACAGACCTGCTGCCAACTATCACTGCTGCAGCTATAACACACATACGCATGTACAGAAGCACATGAACACACAGCCTCTAACACACAAACTCACCAACTCCCCATTTCACACAAAGCACTTTGATTCTAACACATAAATGTGCAAAAGCCCTCAGTCTCCCTCTCTGCCTCCACTCTGTCAAATCTCTGCCTTCACACTAAACAGCTCCGTGGGGATTGGCGGGCAGGCGGGCAGAAAGGAAATAAATATGTTTCTTGACGACAGCACAGTTTTCTGACAGCACTTTGGCACTGGGCTGGGCTGCTGTGCTTCGATGCAGGCTGAGGGAAGCGTGAGCTGTAAGTGGATGTTTGTTCTAACTAACTGGGACCAAGCTGGGACTTTTTAATGGTTGTGCATCATTAGGGCCTTCTCTTTGCCTTCAGAGAAGTATCCTCTGCCTTTGGAACCACTGATGAACAGATTCATTACTATTTACAATATCTCCAGGGCGTACACACAAATATGGAACCAGTGCATGCATTCAAAGGTAGATTTTTTATTCACTATAGATACATTTTGATAATGATAATAATAAAAAAGGAGCCGAGTAGAACAATTTTTCTGAATGTGAATTATTTGTTAATAATCTACTACTGGCCCGTCGATTGTGATGAAGTAACTAATCTTCTAGCAAGCCAGCTAGCCCTGCGCTTCTCCAAAAAGGATGCTATCCCAAAGTTGGTAAGTGGACTGGTTCTTACAGAGCACTTCTACCCTACTCGGTTTATGCAAGATGTCTCATTTAACCATTCATACAAGCACATTTTTCTGTGTCCAAGAGCTTTCTATCTGACTCTCACACTCTGATGAACACATCGGAAGCAACTCAGGGTTCATTAGTAGACTGCATTAGGTGACAGTAGTCATCTTCTGCTCTGGACTAGCACAAGAGCTAATGTCATCAGTTGCAGTTCAGGATGGCGAAGCAGGATGCAGGATCAAAGATTCACTTAGGAGATCTTCATCAGACATATCTGTATTCAAGCCAGTGTGCAGGAGTTTGATTTAATGGCATGCAGAGATGTTAGTTAGTTGTCTATGGCAGCGGTCCCCAACCCCCGGGACAAGGGCCGGTAGCGCTCCATGAGTCGTTTGGTACCGGGCCATGAGAGTTGAGGCTCGGGTGTGAAATGTATGGTTTTCAGGTTTTTTTCGTTAATTCGGTTTTCCCGTGTTGTAGTTGTGCGTCTTATTTTAAAAGAAATATTTACGCGTTACCATAGCAACCAGAGAGCATTAAGGGGCAGAGAGGAGGATGTTACTCTTAATGTTGTTGGCGCATTTCAGGAGGACGCTGCTAATAAAGTTACACAATTACACAGTGAATTTGCATTTATTGTTATATTTACAAAATACCACAGTTTTTGTCTTGGTTGTATCATTTTATTTTGTTGTATTTATCCGCGACACCTTAAAGGCTGGTCTGTGGAAATATTGTCTGACATTGAACCGGTCCGTGGCGCAAAAAAGGTTGGGGACCGCTGGGCTATGGGACACTTTACAGAGACTACCCAGCACATTGAAAAATTACACTAAAGGGATCCCACAGATGCCTGCAGAGCCTGACCACCAATCAGCAAGTGACATTTGACTAACAAACCACACTTTTAATTATTTTCCAAATCTTTGCTGAATATCTGAGCCTCCAAAGAAGAAAATCTCTCCTATTCTGTAAGCTAAACTTCATAATGATATTTATGAGTTTGACAAAAGCCTCTTTCCACATGTTATGATGCCGAACATTAATTAGCACATGGCCATTTATGGTAGCTGAACAACGTGACTGACAACATTTGCCAGAGAAGAAGCAGATAATCTCAGTGCTTTAATGTTTACTTTTGTCTTGGCATGGCAGTCTGTTCTCGTCGCTGGAGAGTGGTGGAGATGAGCAGTTTGACTGAGTCTGCTAATTTCTCCAACCAGGGTGACTCACTGAGAGCGAGATAGGCTGAAAGATAGCGAGACACAGAGATGGAAAGAGGGGCGGAGATGGCAGATGGGTCATGGAACATTTGGGACAAGGCGGCCGTATCAAGGTTGGTGCGTGCGTCTGTGCGTGTATGTGTGTGCGTGTGAGAGACGGAGAGTGTGAGTGGGTGGGTGTTATACAGGAAGGAAGCCCAAACAGCCGGTGCAGTTTGCCCATCTAATCACATCAGTCAGAGAGGGACGGAGGGAGAAAGAGAACGTGAGGGAGACAAAGAGAGAGAGAGAGCCCTCAGAGGAACAGATGTAATTTCAGAGCACCAAAAAAACAGCTTAAAATGGTCCTGATCACATTAGCTAGCCATCACAAAATAGAATTTCTGCACTGCCACAGTGAATGCCCATTACAAATTACTTAGGCACTGCAGACCCGTAACTCAATAGCAGGGAAGGGCGGGTAGGGCGAGGAGGGCAAACAGAGGGGCAGAGATGGCCGATCGATACTTATCAGTAATAATTATATCCTTCCTCCCACTTCTCCATCCCTCCCTCCCTCCGCTCCGCACCCTCAACCCTTAGTGAAGCACATATCTTACATTAATCATAGGGAGATTTTTTCTGCTCGATAAGATAATTAACATTATGGGGGTTGAAGGAAATCCCGATGATGTGAGGCAGTGGTCCAGCGCTAAGGCTGCCAGGAGTATCCCAGGCTCCAAAAGTGCTGAAGGCAGCACACACAGGCACGAGGCCGTAACGCCATGAAGCCATTTTCACACATGCACTGCGACATAAGTTTTCCAGATATTACCCAGTGGTGCTGTATGTGAGAGGAAAAAATGTCTAAATCCATCCGAGTTGGATGTTAAATGGTTTTTACCCTGACAGTTCCCTAGTACAAAGTCATGTAATGTTTGATTGAGCCCATGTGTGAATAGAGTAAGTAACTGTCTGGGGAATTAAGCGAATGGCAATCACATGTCCTGCCTCCTGCATGCTCTGCTCTGGTGTCACCATATCCAAAAACGAAGATGAGTAATTCCAGGAATGCATCGAACACACAAAAAGTCCTGTTGTGAAAAAAAACTCCAGGCAACACTTGGACCTGACTGTTCACCAAAGTTCACGTCTGAAAGCAGCTTGAGTAACTGCACAACAGGCTATTAGATTTAAGGGTCAGTGTTTGAATAAACGGACAAAAAAAATTGGGAAAAGGTAAATAAAAAAAGAAATGTTTCCCTTCTCCGTTGTATGTTATTCACCAAAGGCAAATAAAAGCCCGGAGAAATTCATCATAGCAGACTATTTGAACCATAGAAATAAAGATTATGTAAAGTGGCTGGAAGCACGGCAGGTAGAGAGATGAAATGGAAAACAACTAAATCAACATCTAGGAAAATAACACTGTTTGTCCTTTATCTGTACCCGTTTGCACTCTACCTTGTTTTTGATATTTTTATTGTGACTGTAGTTGTTTGTGACTATCGTTGAGCTGTAGGTCCACTCACTCAGCTCATTGTACCTATAGGACTGAGGCATGAGCTGAAAGGGTAATCGTCGAGCCTTTGCTTTAAAACTAATGCTACTAGCATCAATGTGCTAATTTGGGAACTAGTAAGAAATAGAAGTATCTGTGTGCTTGTCTTCCCTTCATCTGATCAGACAGATGTATTGCTGGTGAGGTCAATGTTTGAGTCATCTTTTGTTTCCTCTTTCTGTTGCTAGCGATCATTAAAATCACTGGAAGATCTGTGAAGTTATAATGATACCACAAGCAACTAACAGAATTTATTATTGTGATCCACATTCACGAGCCACTAGGTGCACCTGTTCCAAGTAGTCATTAAAAATCAAATCAGCAAATCACTGTAACTCAATACAGACAAAAAAAGTGATTTAGTGGCTTTAAATTTGTTTTTGTTGCCAGGAAAGCTGATCTGAGTATTTTAAGAAGATGTTCGCCACACAACCACTTCATGTGATGACAGAATCGAGTAAAATAGAGAAAATATGAAGTGAGTAGCAGTTCTGTGGTTGATGTCAGAGGACACAGGAGAATGGCTAGACTGCTTCAAGCTGAGAGGTAGGCAGCAATAACTTAAATAACCAACAATAAATTAGTCAAAAGGTGGAAAAATCAATTTAGACAACAAGAAAGGTTACATTTCACTCTGTGTTATACTTGTATAACTATGCATGTGACGAATAAAGAACCTTGAACCTTGAAGAAAGATCATTTTTGTTGTTGTTGTGGTTTTTTGCTGACCTTCAGTGAATAACCATCTCACCCTGCTGCAGTGATTCATAAGAGTTCTTCTGTACACCGTGACACTGCATTTAGTGTGGTTACAGTTGCGACAGAAACAGGGTCAGCTACTAAGAAAACATCTATTCAGATATGCTTCACTGGATCACATTTTTTAGGGTTTTATACTTGTTTGACAAAAAACATAAGACAAACCAGAAAAACATCAATAGTTAGATTACTACAATTTCAAACATATATGTACTAATTATAGTTGCTAGTCCATCAGCTAATATTGCCTAAAAAGCCAGTTTTCCAAGCTGAGCTGCCAAAAGATAGAACAAATATTCTCTAGAAGCCTGACATAAGACTTGTCAGTTAGAAGAAAATGGCAGAACAGGGATTAACATGATGGAAAGCACAACTGCGGAAAGATAGGAAAAGAGAAAAGGACATATACAGAAGAGGAGAAAGAGCAGGACAAGGACAGAGAACGTACTCAAATCTACACTGCGTTTACGCCTGACAGGACGCTCTTATTTTCTCCACTGACAGAAGCACCACGCACACAAACCAACTCCTCTGCCCACACAACCACAAAAAACGAGCATCTCTGCAACATTAACACTAGACTTATTTAAGGTTAATTAGGAGAAGTGGTTTGGAACTAACTTCCTGGTGTTAAGCACTCTGAAGCAGTGAGTGCTTGCTGAATGGCCCTGAGGTTGGAATTTAAATCTTATTGAAGCCAAAACTGCCCCTTAGAGTTTTTTACAGTCACTTTTAATGACGTGTGCAGACGCGGCTAAGGTTGCGATATGAGCAGGTCACCGGTTCAAAAATGGCAAGCGGCTTGGAAAAAGTGGCCAAAAGAGAAAATGAGGGACACTGTTGTCTCCTTCAACAACTGCTGTCAAGGTGCCCTTGAGCAAGGTCAGTGCGTGACGCGATAATCTCAACAGAGGGAATGACTATTAAGAGAAAAAAGCAAGCAGCTCATAGAGAGACTTGAGGAAAGTGGATAATTTGAGACACTGAAAGCAAGGTTCAGTATCGAGCAAAGTCACAAAAAGGAATAAGACAGCAAGAAGTCAGGCCTTTCAAAAGTCCCTGGGTGGTTTAACTCCTCAGTTAACAGCTCCCTAATGGCCAACTGGTCTGATAAGCAGCTTGTCATTCCATAGCATAACCCTCACTCAGGAAGGCCACCGTTTTGACTGACAGCACACAGAGTCCACCACTGATCTTCCAGTTAGACGTGGGATTTAGGTTCTCAAGGCTAAATGGTGGTGACAGTGAAGCCATCCATTATATATGATCACTCCCTGTGGAGGATTACTCTTCATATACTGTAGTTCTGAAGATAAAAGGGAGCATTGGCTACAAGCACTTACAATTATAGTTTCAGATGCAGACAATGGAAAGAAGAACACTGCCAATAAAGGAACAATAATGACATTTAGAGGTCATGAACTGTGTTAGTATGAACGATAAATAAAGGTAAATGAACTCTTCAGACATAGCGGCTACTGCACAGAATCGTTTACTGTACTCGCACATTTACGCACACACGCACGTTGGGCTCACGAGGGAAGCTGTATCCAGTAGGTTCATTAGTCAGTGTGTTGTGTGGTAATAGTGTGGGACAGGTGATGGAGCAGGGTGTGATGATGCATCAACAACATCAGCCCTGGGTGGTGCCACCTGCAGAGGTAGCAGATGGCACACATGACTGGAGAGGAGCGACATACTCGCACACACACACACACACACACACACACACTTAAAAATGCATGCATGCAAATTACACATGCAAAATTCCTTTTTGCAGTGAACGCCCCCAACATGTGCATTATAAAAACATGGACTGTGCATGCTCAGGTTTACGTGCATAAAAAGGCAAAGAAAACTGTTTAACATACTCACAAACTACTAGTGTGCTTATATGGATCAACAAATGCACTGTCCCCGTAAAAAGGCATTAGACGTTCGCCCTCAACTTCAACTCACACTCTCCCTCTGTGCCTCTGGGGGTCTTTATTACTACCACCCTGTGCTCTCATTTAGTCTTTCTTGCACTCAGTTCTGCCTTCGCAAAGAATCTCATATGTCCCAAAGTTAAAGTTTAAATAGGTTCCCATATCATTTTATACAAAGCATTAATGTTACCCTAAATTTGCTGTTACGCAAGTTATCAATAGTCTTATTCTAATGCACCACCATACTTAGGGAGAGACACGATAGAAAAATCCAATATGGTCTATGTTTTGCACAGAGAATGAAGTGTAATTGCTGAAAATCTCAATCAATTCTCCCAGCCTGTTTCTCATTCACTCCTGGCGGCTAACTGCTATCTTCAGCCATTCTTCCTCAGAACTAGTAATTTCATGTAATCACTGAAGTGATCAGTAGAAGGTATGCCAGTGCTCAGTCAAATATCAGCTATCTCAATCATGGCAGCCGCTTTGCCTCTGGGAGAGCACGAAAGGTGTGCCTGGAGGCTGGACGTGACATTTGGTTGGCTGAAATTAGCATAATCGCTCTGATGGGGAGCCAATCACGGCAATTGCCGCAACAATACAACTGATTAATGCTGTGGGAAAAACCTCATCATTATAATCAAGTTTCTGAGAGCTACTGTACTTTCTGTTTTTAGTCCAGACACACACACACACCCTTCTCCCCATGAACACCCACTGTGAAGTCTGAGCTAATCATGTGTTGCATTGCCATATTACTGTAGGCCTGCCAAGCTCGGTCTAGTTTATTAAAATCGTTAATTTAAAAGCTATCCCAGACACATTAATGTATTGATAACAGGCAGAGAAAATGGATTATTTAACTAAAAGCCATTTGTACATTTAGTCTTTGTTACAGCTGGGAATTTACTTATTATCTGTATCTGAGATTAATTTAAACGAGTTACATCACAGCCCACAAACCTGACTAAAAACACCATAATGAAATAATAGGAATCATATTTGTCCAAAGAAGAAATTTCAGACTGTTTTTGTTTGTTTTAAGACAGGTGATGAGATGGCAAGATGGCTTTCCAGCCGTCACATTCCTGAGTACCAGATCAAATTCACGCAAAGCTCATCACAAATGTATACTGCAGCAACTGGAGTTCAACCAACCACGGCGGCAGAGAGAGCAAGAGAGGCGGAGGCAGAAATCGTGCCGAGCAAGCCGCTTCATTTCTCCGGCACCTTCCCTTTGTTGTAAATAAAACATTATTTCAGATGTTCAATTAAGATAAGTACCCTTAATTTAAGACCTCAGTCAATGTGCTGCCATCATTATTCAGCCCACAGAGCGCCTGGGCCACAGCTACAGCTCTGGACTAGCACACAATCACTCAGGGCCTCTGCAAGCAGGGGGAAATCGCAGTCAATTTCTGGAGCACTCATTTGCTTAACAAGGGGGAAATCAGAGAGAGCTGAGGCGGAGAAAAGAGGAGAGGAGACCAGAGCAGAGCAGAGCAGAGGAAAGGAGGGCAAAGGAGAAGAGAGGCTCTATACTTAAAGGAGAGTATGTGTTTTAAGATCTGTAGGTAGATATATTCAAAATACTGGAAACTATGACCACTCTCTGCGAGTGCCAAATCGCAACTTCCAGGGCAGATACATCAAGTCCTTGACAGTCTAAAAAGCTTCTGAGCTCTCATCTGATTGTGTAAGGACTTTGTTTGTACTTCGTTACAGTGCTGATACAAGATTAGATAAACAATGCACTATCTGCACCCTGCATCTGTTTGACTCTGCAAAGTGCACTTTCCAATTCTACTGATGACCTTCACAGAGGACTGGTTGGCAGACACTCGAACTCAGGAGGAAGTAAAATGAAGGACAAACCTATAGGAGAGTGCACACATAAAGGCATTTGTGAACACAAAGCTGCATATATTCATCAAGCAGACATTATCAGCTAATGTCAGAAAGGCTTCAGAGCGCATACGGAAAATTCTATACAAAAAAGAAAACAGCCAAGTAAGAGGAAATTCACTTTCGAGTGGAAGGGACAGAAATGAATTAAAAAAAAAAAAAAAGGTTAAATGAGCAGAATAATTCAATGGGGCTTGGGCGCAAACAGAATTAAAGGGAGGCAGCAAAGCCAGGCCACCAAAACAGAAAGGTGTACATGGTTACTGTGTTCTGTCGAATAAATTTAGGAGTAGGAGTTTCCGTTTCTCATTGAAATGCAGTATTCATCAGTTTAATACCTCCCTGAAGGGTAACAGTAAGCTCTTGTACCTCTGGAGGCTGAACAAAAGTGAAAGCTCTCAAGGGCTGTAGTGGATCTAAGAGCCATGGTCACTGGAACCAGCGTGTCCTAAATATAGCTTTGCTCTGCTTTACTCTGTATTGCTCTGCTCCATCATATTAGTCCACCGTTTGAGTTATAAGGACAGACGGCCTCTTTTTTATTCTCTCTTCCAACCACACTGACAAAGCATTGGCATTAAAAAGTGCAAAACAAGCAAGTTGGGTTTGCTTCTGCTTATGTGCAACTGTATCGTTACTTGGTTGTTAAAATAATTCCTTTAAGTTAAGTAACCACTTTAATTTGCAGCACGGCAAAAAGAAACAGAGAAACTTGCAAGACCTTGCACATCTATTCCGAGCCAGAGCTTCTCACCTTCTTTACTCCAGCTAGTGTTAATTTGCAAATTCATTAGCAAGAAGTCATATGAAGATGCGTTGTGCATTTGTCTTCCACCAGTTTCCATTTTCTTGAGGGGAAAGATTAACCGAGTCATAGCTGGGAGGAAAATAAATGAAAACAATCCCCCTAAATGTTTTAAACTAACAGAGAAAGAAAAGTAATTAACTGTGACCCTGCTCGCAGAATCCTTTCGGCTTCAGGATGCTCCACAGACGTGAGATGAAGTCTAGATGGAATTTGTGCCAGGTATATCATAGATATCAAATACTAACACTTCTTTAAAGTCCCGCAATAAAGCAAGAAGAAGGAGTTTTAGTGTGAGCGAGAGATGTGAGAGAAGAACAGACAAACACAGAGAGAGTGAGTGAGGGCACTGACAGTGATAGAAACTGCCCTGGCCTCTCCCCCAGTCTCCTGAGTGGCAGGGTCTGTGCCAGCCTGTCAGCCTGTCTGTCATCACCATTGCTTAGTATTCTCCTTAAGACCATCTGCCTGCTCATTATACACAGACTCTTGTTCTGGACTGACATGTTTTCTTTACATCGACATTTTCATTGCAGCTAAAACGTCCCCTTTCCCCCGAAGAAGGGGAGGGCAGTAATCCTGCCCATGAGGCATGCTCTGCGATGGAATAATATTTCATAAGAAACTTTCTTTATCCTGAATGATGCCGCGATATGATACGGACAAAGAAAACAAATGACCACAGCGTGTTTTATCACTGTGCCTAAAAAAAGGGCCGATGCAGTAACAGCTCTACCTGGAAGCCGGGCCCATTCTTCTCATATCTCAATTGCTTTCCCAACCAACTTTAATTTCCTCTAAAAGACGACATTATCAGAAGCCAAGGTTAAAGGAACGAGCCAATTTAATAACGATCTTAGCTGTGCTATCTTACCGACTGGAGGATGAAGCAGCCAGCCAAAACAAGATCAAGAAAAAGTGCTATTAGAAGCGCAGTGTCACTGTGTCTTTGGTGAGTTATGGGGAGTCAGAGAGATGCACGGGCAAAAGAAAATACCACAAATAAGAAGAGGTCATTGCTGGTGAAAATATGATATTACAATTGAAGAAAGAGTATGCTGGGAGTGGAGAAAGGAAGCATGAACGTGAAAGCAAAATGGTAAAAGAAGCCGTAAAAGACCTTCTTGAAGTAAGAATTTCAGAACTTACAGTGTCAGCAGTGAAAATAAACACTGCTGCCTATACATAACTGGATTATTAACTAACACAGACACATGATAAACCCGTCTGTAATTGGGTGTAAACATTGTTTTGGGTAATAATACACAGTTGGATGGAAATATTCCCACAGTGGGTGTACTTTCATGTATCTTATTCCATGTTATCTGTCAACTTTTCAAAGAGAGCATGGCTGTCAGTGGTGCGAAAGACCCCCTTGCTCTGTGTGTCACTCTCATTATAAGCCTAAAAAACAAGACAGATATTCAATTTAGATAAGTCCCCAGACCATAGTTGTCTTGTCTACATGAGACAATGCTCTATTTCTTTCGACCATGCTCCACAGAACATGGATGCCACATTGTCCCTCACTCCGACAGGGCTAGGCAGAGGAAATTTCCAATTATGGATCGAAAGGACATTGAGGAGAAAAGCGATGGAGGGAGCGAGAGTGAGAATAAAGACCACAGAGGTACCATTAAAAGGAGTCTCTCCTTTTGTTGGCTCTCCGTGTAGTTTTATATTTATCTAAACTCTGACAGAAAAGTTGATTTCCTTAGAGTGTCAGGCTCCTCGCAGCAGCAAAAGGAGGAGTGTGAGAGAGATGGAGAGACTAGAGAGAGTCACACAGACAGAGAGAACGACAGCGTGCAAAACAAAAGGTATCGGCTGCCAGAAATAGAAAGGAATGTATCATGGAGAGAGTCCTGAATTCTTCCTCCAGGCCTCCTGTGGAGAGGAAGAATAATTAGGCATGGGGAGAAACCAGATTGTGTACCAAAAAAAGAAAAAAAAGAATCATCAATAGGCCAAGTTGCTGCCATTAAAGCTAATAAGAAACACTCGCCATTCATGTCTGAATGCTTCTCATCTTATGAGAACATTCTGGTGACAACAGAAATTGACGCTGAATTCAAAAGAAGATAGCCATTCAATAACGATGTCACCTTTCAGTGTTATTACAAACAAGAGTTACGTCTGCGCTTTCTTTGTTTTAGTTCACGGTGTGCACAGCAACTCGTTTAACGTATAATATGTAGCTTTTGCCTTTGCTATACAACAAATTTATAGCATGATTACACCTCTGCAGAGATTCAAAATATAAGCTCCTATAACAAAAAGCAATTGTTCTGCTTTGTCAGATATTTTGCAAAACCGTAGATCATCTATCTGAATTTGTCTCCTTTGATAACAGCCTGTTATCCAATCATGCGAACACAGGCTCACACAAAACATATCCTTCCCAAAACAAGCTGTTCGGCTTGCAGTAATGAAAAGGGAGTCAACTGCCTTCAGGTGCTGCTGTGCTGATGTGTGTTGGCAGGCGCTGCCTTCACCAGTGTAGAAAAACACAGAGAAATCTGCTCTGCTGTCCTGCCTCTCTCAACCATGGAGGACAGCAGAGGCTGACTGACAGGATTTGGAGCAGTGTCTGAGATCTGCAGCCAAGACCCAGACCACAGCAGTCAGTGCGTCTCTGAAAAAGAGAGCAAGGGAGAGGTGGCTCTTCACACTCCACCGGGCCCAGATGAGCCACCGAATCTGTCATCACCAGATGCACAGTTTACGTAAATGTGTGCTGGTGTATGTGGGTGTGCTTGCCCTTTAAAAGTGCATTTGGTTTTCTGGTCTATACCACTTTTATCATTGTAAATATAATGACATATTTCCCATGCATAACTGATGCAGATTTGGCTACACACAACTTGATTATACTCTCACCACATAAACTGAGGAACCATGTGGACAGGTGTTTGGTGCGGATCATATTACTCACTGACTCTTTGGGGTGCCTCAGAGCACTGGAACAGCCATGAATATTTCCTCAAGCTAATCAAGGTGCCAGCATTAATATTCACCGAGTGTGCTGTGATTTACAATGGGAAAGACCATCGCGGTATTCATCAGGGCGTGCTCACTGTTCCCTTGGCAGCCAAGCTAGGGCCTGCATTTCAGCACCCTGGACAGTTTAAAGGGCACACAGTTGCCAGGATCAAACTCAAAGTATTAAACTGCCTACTACACCGCCTACTATAAAGACATAGCCCTATATGCCTTCTCCCACTTGCTGCTATAAACACTGTGAACACATCCCTGTTATGCAATGTTTGTGCAGACCCCTGACACAGCAGGTAGTTTTGAATATAGGGCACCAAACCAGTGAGGAGATTTCAGACGATCCTGCGGGACCCTTCATTAATATTCATGAAGGAATCCTGGGCTTTCCTCCAGTACGGCAAAGTCTGTGTTAATATTCATAAGGGTAGGATCATTATCTGAGTGTGGAGAGCAACTTAGAGTAACCCTAAGCTTTGACAAAAATGTTTCAGGACCATGGACAGCTCTGTTTGGGCGTAAAGGCAAAAAATGACTGCAAATCACAGAATGTCAGGGAAAAAAATCTAATAATAAAGCTGATTTAGAAAGGTGAAAGAAAAAACATTTTTACCAGATTCTAGCAGCTGGTCAAGGTGCAAGGTACAAATCCCAACCCATTAAAAACTTCCAACCTTTCAATCCATTAGTGGAACCTCAGTCTGTGGAAATGCCACAACCACTAAGTTAACGTCTAACAACTGTCTTGTTTTGGTAGCTTTGAACTGAAGCTATGGTTTGCACTAAAATGAACCACTCTGTCAAATAAGAAAATTTATTTGCAGCTGTTGTAATAACTCACTATTTATGATAGCATTCACAGAGTTATGCGCTGCTTTGGAGAGACACAAATGTGAACTTGGATTATGGGGCATCTGGGAGTGTGTGTGTGGTAATTAGTGTTCGCAAAACTAGACAGCTGTTTGTATGACTATTCTGTTGTAAAATGTCACCAAAGTGCAGTGATTAGAATTAAAACACTGGTGGGAAATTACTGACGCATAAGAGGAGCACCAGATATGGCTCGGGTGGAGAAAACTCAAACCCTTTTTCTTTAAAGACTGCGCTAAAAACTGGAAATGCAACCCCCCAAAAAACCCAATATAATAACAATAAAGTTTATTTGTTATTTGCAGTTTCCAAAATGAGCATTATAATGTGCTTCCCAGAAACAATAAGTGAAAGAACACACTAAGAGGAAATTATAAATCAATTAAACTAGGCCATGGAAGACTCGCGTGCAAAATTAACATAAAAATCAGATGGAGTTAAACTATGCTGTACTAATACACTGTGTAACACAAGTAGTCAAAAAAAACTTGACTGACACTAAAAGACTTGAAGTGCACGTGAATCATAAAATTAAGCAGAAAGTTAAACTTTGAAACAGTACAACTAAAACAAGGTTGGTACTCATGCAATTCCAATGACCACAGCACGTCCCTCACCAACACAAATGCAAACATCCAGAGACGCGCCTTTCTTCTGAGTGAATGAAGCCGTTTTACAAACTAGAAAATAAAAGAACTCAAAGTGCAGCAGCAGCAACACAGGCTCAGCAGAGGGCAGATGTCCCAGCACATTGCACAACACAGATAGCTTTATCAGGACATTAACAGAGCAGCGTAACGCACACAAGCCAACAATATCAAGTCAGCTAACAAGTAGGCCAACTGGCCAACAAGCCAGCCAGAAAAGCACAGACAGCGGAGAGAGCCAATCAAGCCTGAACTCGGGAGCGGCTTCCTTTGGCGTGACCCTACAACTTCACCATGGCCAACCATCAGTCAAGTATCAAAAAGATAAAAAAAGCTAAGTGTAGCAGTTACAAACTATTGATCCCTCTAGAAGAAAACTGGATTTGACTTAAGAGTTTATTTAAGGACCGCTGACTGCCCTGTGTTCTTGTATGAACTCAGTTGATTCAGGAACCTATTAGGGTCTGGTGTTCTGGCTCCCTCTTCTCTGCTAACACACACTCAGACACCCATACACCCACACACACAACCACCCCAACGTCCCGCACTCCTCTCACATACACACATTCATATGTAAACAGCAAGAGACAGGCTGTTCCCCTCTGAGTGAGTGCAGCAGAGCGCAAGCTGCTTAATAACTGGCAATGATGGGCTGCTCGGCCCCAGTCAGAGACCAACCTGAAGCGCTCTGCCCAGGATGTCAACTCCACTCACATCAATTACCACTGACTGTGTGCCTGCCTGCACCACAGCACTGACTGACAGCTAGATAGCACTCTCACTACTGTGAGCTATGGTGACTTTGGATTTAGGCTTGCGGTCGTCACAATGTCAAACACCTGCTCCCACATGTGTCAAGTAGCCACTCAGGTTACGAGGTGATTCTCCAGAGCTTCTTAACTGTAGGTAAGATGTAAGGGGGGGATAAAAAATGATGAGGTTACAGAGTCAGGGAGCTGGACTTGTGATTTTACCATGAAACAAATATGAGGTGAGAGGAAAAAATTGGAGAGAGACAGTGTTGAATACCTGTATACGGGAGACTCTTATTGTGGATTTGCTGCCAAAAAAATTAGCAGCAACTGTGTGACGCTATCATGTCAATATGGATCCAAACCTCTGAGTAATGTATTCAGCAACAACTTACCACGTCACAAAAATTATGCCATTGTGAAAGCAAAAGGGGGTACAACCCGGAGCTAGTAAGGCACACCTAGTGAGTGTATTTATTAACCAAAACAATCAGGGTCGTGATTTTTGCCATAACTGATCAGCACTACTTAATCACAAGGGATCACTACAGCAGGTAGCGCCGCAGGTTTGATTTGTCAGAGTTTCAATTCAATTTTTATTTTCAATTTTATTTATACAGCGCCAAATCACAACAACAGTTGCCTCAAGGCGCTTTATATTGTAAGGTAGATGCTACAATAATACAGCGAAAAACTCAACAATCATATGACCCCCTATGAGGAATCACTTTGGCGACAGTGGGAAGGAAAAACTCCCTTTTAACAGAAAGAAACCTCCGGCAGGACCAGGCTCAATGCCATCGGAATCTCCAGCTGGCATTGAACCGGCAACTTTTTACTTACCAAACAAAAACATAAACCACTACAATACAGAGCCACCTACCCATCGCACCACAATAATGCTCGAGAATAGATAGAAGAAAACAAGCTCTTTCCAACAGTTACTGCAGTACTGAGCAAAGTTTGAATATGACTCGAGCTGAGCTGTGCTTCATATTCATTTATTATAACATTTAACTGGTTGGTGAGGTCACTAATCTAATTCAGAGAGCAAAGGGAAAACACCATCAGAGAAAACCAACAGCGAAGTCTGCTGGAAGGCAGAACACACACTCATAGACACACTGGCAGTAAACTCATAATTTCACTAAATGAAAAAATTAGTTTACTGATCAACTCAGTGTAACTTAACAGAATACAATAGCATCGTAGCGAATTAATTAAAATAAACCCAAGTTTGCCCATTAGCTTGGTATTTCCAGTTGCACTAATTACTGAATTACCCATATGGCAGCATTTGTAGATACAGAGAAGAAACTAGCGAGCATCTGTTTCATATGTAAAACACAAAACAAAACCAACACAGCACAGTTGTTAAAAAATCAAGTGCTCAACATAGTCTTATGACTCAACTTCTAACTTCTTGTAGCGGTTTTGACAAAAGAAGTGTAGGAGTGATGTTTGGATATGCCACACTCGTCTGTCTTGAACCTACAACTGCGCCTTTTCATACTGCGCCTGCACATTGTTCAAATTATAACTCAAAGAAAAGTATCAGATTTTTCCAAGTGCCGTTCATTATGCGCTGTCTATTCTCTGATGTATGCCTCTGAAGTAGCTTGTCAGTGAAACTGACATCAGTCCAACCGGCTAGAGTGGACAGATTTCAGCCTTCTAATTTAGGGACTGTCAGATATCATTAACACAGTCAGATCCAACCCACTGGTTAGTTGTCGATATTACCACAAGTCAAGGATTAGGTGTTAAATTAATATTGCTGTTAACAGAGTAAGTATTTAATAATGTTAATGTTAAAAGATGTGCCAAGTGTTATTTTATCTTTGTGTCTCCATGTGAGAACAAACCAAACAATGAAAGCTTCTGACTATGCCGAGTATTATCTGTATAGTGAAAAACTAATATAGCTTAAGCCCCTTCAACCCAAAAAAGAAACCCTACTGACTAATAAGGAAAAACACGAGTTCATTACACTGAACATGGATGGTGTAACTTTAATTACATTGATGGGTAAGGTTTAGGCAGACATCACTGACCATGCTCGCAGACAGTTTTGTGTGCTTATACCGCTTTAGCACCGCTGTATGTTTTATGTGTACGTTTTCACAGAGCAGCGTTTCTATTGTAAGCTTTGGAGAGCGATTCCTGTGGGTTTGTGAATAATGCTTAGAAACGCAAGGCTTAGACTACATGTTCTGCTGCTATTGTTCTTGCAGACCCTCAATAAGATAGTTCAGTTCAGTAGGGATTTCCACAAGGTCCATGTTGATCACATCTGGCCCTGCTCTGGCGCAGGCCCTTTATGATAGAGAGCAGGAGGGTCTCCCATCTCTCCAGACTCTAATATACAAGACCTGCTCCTTTTGAAATTGACTGTGACCTCTGCCACACTTGCAATGGACTAGTGCTCTCAACTGTATGGGATTTCTGATCTCTCTCTCTGCCGTTCTCTTTGCTCTCTTATCAGCCAACTTCTATTTTTCTGCTGGGATATTAAAGTGTGCACAGTGACACTGGCACACTCATGAACACTTACTGCTTACCACAGATGCACTTACAAACACATAGAAACTGACTCTGATGCAATGGCGCTATACAGCACACACACGTGCTGGCACTTTCTCTAGACTCGGAAGTTTAAAATATAACAGAAGCTTTGTGGCATTCTGCCGTACACTTGCACATGAAGGCACACATTGGGAGTATGATTAATTATAGTGCACACGTAAATGCCGACACGTGACACTTTGCATTTGAGCATACTGTATGGATTCATGTGCTGCATGCGTATTGTTGTTGTTCTATTCTTGTTTTTGTGAGCGCTGTTAAATGCCAGACATTGTACACGTGTGTGTTTGTGCTTTTGTCGATATCTTTATAGCTAAAGGTAGGCTTATGCACAAGTGTGTGTGTGTGTGTGTGTGTGTGGTAAGGGGGTAATAAATCATGATCTGAATGTGGACATGGCTGGGTATGAAACCTCACGCTCTTGCTGCCACCTCAGGCAACTGCTGCCCTATACCAGCCAACCACCGTCACATTTCACATGCGCTCTAATCAACAGGGGAAAGTGCAAATGGATTAATATAGTTAGACGGCTAATGCCACAGATTACGGTGCACAGCAGCCTAATATGAAATGTATGTGTTGCTCCAGGAAAATGATTGGAAAAGCTGTTGATAGATAGAATGTTCTATTAAAAATCAGGCAATGCCATCAGGATTTAGAATCTGACACTGGTCTAAAATATGACTCCACCAGACATGGTGAGGGTAGCAGGTCATTCTTTGAATGAGCTTATTCACTGTGCACAAATGTTAAAAACAGAGTTACTTTTTTTCCACAGTAAGACACCTTTTCCTTTTAGTTAACCAAGCAACTGGGCCTAATGTAATCAAGGTTTTCTTTGGAGGGCTTGGTGGTGTCTGGGGTCTGGATCTTAGCGCTTGGTTGGGGGTTTCAAAAATCAAGACTAATGTATAACATGTAAAGAAGAACATGAAAACAAAAAGCCATGTATTCAAATAATTTGAAAATTGTTTAACTGAGAAAAAAACCTAATTGACCACTGTCGTAGTGGTGAAGGGGTTAGTGAGCCCAGTAGCTTTATTGTCAAGGGCAGCTTGCCCCTGGTAGTGTCAGGGTCATAGCTAGTTGTTGGATTTCTGTGTTGACCACAGTTTGTCCACAACAAACACCACGTTCAGGCAAAAGGGTTGATGATCAATTTTGTGACTGTGTTATCAGACCTCCAGGTGTTTGTCTTGAACACTCCAGGAAAAAGGGGAGAAGAGCTCGAAGAGTTGGCTGATCACCACCTGGTAGTAAACTGGAACAGGTAATGGTGGAGTATGCTGGACCCAAACATGTAGTGAGATTACATTGGGTGCTGTTGTCCCCCAGACACAAGGCCCCAGACTGCAAGACCTACATTTCTCACCTCCAGCACAGTCTTGAAAGTACTCTGAGGAAGGCTGGGGATAGTAACTGAAGCAAAAACCTGGGTGTGGGAGGAGTTTGGTTAGGCCACAATTTCAGGTATCCTTGGGGCAACTCTGGCATCTCAGTTGGGGGAAGCAGCTTCCTGTTCACACAGCACACAGTGGGGACAGTGTTCTGCTCACCTCAAATGAGGATACAGCCAGGCAATGGAAGGAATCTCCTCAATCCCACTGACACACCTTCTGTAAATGGTAAATGGCCTGTTTTTTACATTGAGCTTTAATACTCTACCTGAGTAGAAAACCCATGGTGTATAAACTAAAAGCACTTTATACAACGTGTGTCAGTTACCCATTCTCACCAGCACTTTTACAAGTGCTTTCCATCTAACATTGACACTCCAATGGATGCATGTTAGTATCTTGCCCGAGGACATTTGGCATGCAGAGCAGAACCACCAACCTTGTCGATTAACAACTGCTCTACCTCCTGAACTACAGCCACCCTGTAATGGAACGAGTCTGGGGACGAGGGTTATGACTACCCCATCACCCATCTCACCTACAGACATCTGACATGTATACGTGCTGGGACCCTCCTAGGTGAGGTATTTTGGGGATGTCCTACTGGTTGGAGGCTCCATGACACATGCAGGACATATAGGAGAAATTGTGTTTGTGGTTAGACTGTTGTTTTTGGGTGCTGAACCCAATTCAGCAGGAGAAATGTTTATGGAAGGATGTTTAATTGAAAATAACACAATGTTGAAAATAAAAATTGCACTGTTTGCAAATAAATTCATTTGGAATTTGATACCAGCAGCCCAGTGTTGACAGGAGCATGTTTACCACTGCATGTCATCGCCTCGTCTTTTAAGAACACTTTGTGAGCAGTAGGGAGCCGAGGAGACAAATGGCTGAAGGCAATTATTTTACTCTATTTTCCTTGAGGATTTTAGCTACTTAACAGTTTGGGGCTTCATTTGTTATATTTTTCTGTTTCATTTTTTTTCTTGCTTAAAATGGGGCTTTGGGGGTGAGTACACATGCAAGTATGACTGGTCTGCTAACAGTTAAGACACTGAGTTTGTGTCACCTCACCGACTCTAACCATACCTGCAGTCTACTTTGCTATTATTTTTGTCCATTTGATAAACAAAAACAACAAACTAGTTCATTCCCAAGTAAATTAAACCTCACCTTGTAATAAACTTGTCCTGTATTTTTGATTTGGTGGAGCAAAAAAACACTTTTGTGGGTGCCATTAATAAGTGGCCGAACTTTTGCAAAATCACACAGCTCAACATCTTCATCCAGCCAGATCTGGTTTTTAACTCCATCATCAGGACCACAGGAGGCCCAAGTCTTGCTGCAGGGTCACGCTGTGACTCTATGTACAGAAAGTTGTTGACCCACGCTATGTGCAATAATACACCCACAGACTGTCACAAATGCTTATTCTGATAACACGTTGCATGGTGCTTATCTGTTATTGTCCAAAAGTACTATGCTAAATTTTGATTTATCAGAGCACAGGAATGTTTTCTGCTTTTCCTTAGACCATTTTAAAAAGGGCCTGGGCCCTGAGGAAATGGCAACATTTCAGGAACTTGTTTAAATATTTTTTCTTTGCATAGTAGAGTTTCAGCTCGCTGAAGGTGTTCAGTGGCACTGGCACTTTCTTTCTTAAGGCCAAGCAGTAATTTTTAAAATAAGTTTGCCTGATTTCTTTTCTCCTTTGTGTAGTTCCACCTGGTGCCTGAAGCAGTTGGCAGTTTAGCATTGGATTTCTTGTGTCTTGTCCCCTGTGTACCAAAAGTTATTTGGATGAATCTTTTGATAACAATGTGTGAAATATATTTCAAAATGACATGTAGACAAATGTTATTCTTAAGTTGTTTAAATACTTGTCTGCACAGTCTTTCAGAGAGTGGTGAACCAAGTTAACTCTTCAATCATTCATCTTATTAAATCTGTTTGAGATTTACTGAAAGTATACATGGATTAACTGAACGTTTGAAATCTTCCCATTTGAAGAGGGCAGCTTTTGTGATGATGTAGCAGGTCCAGATCCTGTCTAGGATGTGTAATTTGGAGAATTTCAGGACTAATCACGCAAACACTGTCTACAGCAGTGACTGTTGATTTTTAGGTCATTCCCATTGAGAATTTACCTTTTTAAAATCACCTTTTGTGTTTATTTGGCTTAAGGTACTCTGCAAAAACACTTGAGTGCAGCCACTAAGCCCTTCTATAGCAGGAAAAACCCTGCAATTACAATAAACCCAGTCTGCCCTTTAAAACTCTCTGGCTGACACTCTTTAAAAAAACATATTCATCAGTTCTACAGCTCAACTGGATCTCTGAGGAAACCCAGCAAGTAATCAACAGGAAGTCAGTAATAAATATATTTTTCTATATTAGATATGTGAGGGTGTGTATCAAGGGGGCACAGCCCTGTCATTTTGGACGATGGCATCGTCCGTTGTTCCAACCCTAGTGATTACAGCTACTTTTATGCCTGCTCTGTGCATTAGAGTGCATTTTCACTTGAAATGCAACAGGCAAACAAAGAAAAGGGAACTCCGCTGTGTACCTGTTCTGCCTCTAGGAGACATGCAGATGCTTTGTGTAAAGAGCTGAGCAGATTAGCACTTCATTACCATGGTAGATTGTTTAACGAAGACACTAAGGGAACTGAGAGGCAGCTGGATTATGACCAAGCCATGTTTTCCATTTAGACAGGATTATTACCTCAGACTGCACACCTCGTATTGGGAATATGACTTAAAACTGAGGAAAACACCAATCAGCCAATCGTCTTACGTTACTTCTAGCTCCCTTGTCTTACGATGTCTGAACTGACAGAAAACTTTGGCATCTACCAACAACATCAAAATTAAACAACTTCAACGGCATACATTTTTAAACTGCATGTATCAATGGTTTCTACATACTCCAAAATACTGTCTTTAAGTACTGCCATAATATTAATGGAATAACAAACCTGTGGTGCTCATACAGACTAAATCCATGGCAGACCTACTGTTTACAGTACAAATTATTTACAGCTCCAAACAGTCTGCTGCCAAAAACGTGTCTGTCTTGTTAAAGGCTAGATGAGTGTCACAGTCTGAAAAGAACTGTGAGCAAAATGCATTAAGCAACAACATGCTTCTCTGGATGCACCATAAAGTGGCTTTATTGTATTCTGAGCAAAGGGAGGATATGAGAATAGAGATGAGGTCCAAAGGCAGTCACAGGAAATGAGTTCTGTTTGTCCTCTGTGGCACCAGGTACTTCATCAAACCTGTGTATGTGAGATATATTGTATATGTTACAGGGGCTCTGAGCACTCGGGAAACGTGTGCATAACTATGAGTAGACAACCAGACACGACAGCAAAAGGCGTGTAATTATCCTCTTTCTGACAGGGCAGAGACAAAATAGATGAAACACATCCAGTCAGATCTCTCACTCTACATATATATATATATATATATATATATATATATATATATATATATATATATATATATTAGGGGTGCAACGATACTCGTATCGATATTGAACCGTTCGATACAGTGTTTTCGGTTCGGTACGCATGTGTATCGAACAATACAAAATTTTTAATTTATTTTATCAACTTTTCTTCTGACGATGCTGGCTGTGTTGAGAGCTCAGTGGATCTGTGTTCGACTACTCCGCCTAGGCTGCACTGTCGAGCGCAGATCCACTGAGCGCAGCGCAAGCTAGCAAAACAGAAGCTAAGCTCATTGCAACATGGCAAATTGAACCTCCCCCACCCTCATTCAGATCTGGCCTTTGGAACTATTTTGGTCTTCATGTGAAGTATGACCCTGAAGGTAAGCGCGTCATGGACAAAAGTAAAACAATATGTCGGATGTGCCACGCAATGCTCACTTAAATGTGTGTGAACTACTGCGTTAGCGCAGTTTGCTCGTTAATGTGTTGACGCCGTCCAGCCCCACGCACGGGGCGATCCGCGGTAGCTCGTTAACGGAGATTTGCCGTGTTGTGGCGTTAACGTCATTTCAGATTAACGCTGACAGCACTAGTGGGAACACAATGAATATGACTGCACATTTACTCCGACATCATCCTAGTGCAAAGACAAGTGGAAGCAGACAAAAACAACAAGCAGGCATGCTACAAACTTTACCCGAGTCATTTAGACAGCCGTTAGCACATGATTCTCCTTATGGGGACCTGATATGTTTAATATGCTGCTGAGAATATAGCCCAGAAGAAGCGTATAGTACAGCTTTTATTTTGGAAAGAGCCATTTCTCTGTAATGAACTCTCTTTTCCAAAGATGAGGGATTTCTCGATCAGATAGATTTATTTTTTTATTACTTTGTTGTTTCAGCAACATTAAATTTAAAAACTGTACTTTTGAGTTAAAATATATATTTATAATTTTAATAAATGACAAATTAAAAAAGCATGAACATTTTTTTGTATCGAAAAAATATCGAACCGTGACACCAAAGTATCGAACCGAACCGAACCGTGAATTTTGTGTATCGTTGCACCCCTAATATATATATATATATATATATATATATATATATATATATATGTGTGTGTGTGTGTGTATGATCAGATATACGCATAAAAATGCCTCAACTGAAAAAACAGATTATCACTTTAGCTACCATTTATTGATTAAAAGGGGACAGTGCACATCAATTAACATGCGTACTTTGACAATACAGTGAATTTTCTTCTGCACTTGTTCCTGCATTTATTGTAACTTTAAAGAGACATTCTTTATTTATGATTTACTCAAAAGACTAACAAATTGCTCTTTTGTTTAGCAGCCAACAATCGCTCGTGTTATTTTTTCAGTAAAACCACAGGGCCCACATTTTTTTTTTTTAAATGTGTGTATATGTGTCTATGTATGTGACAGAGTCTGTCTTTACTCTTCTTCCCATTGTCCTTTCATCCTCTGCGTCTCACGGGAGTGAAAAGGGAGAGGGAGACTGCAGTGTTTAAAGTGGGCCGTCAGTCAGTCTCCCTGGAGTTTCCCATCCTGTAGGAATCTCATTATCAACAACCACTGGCACATCACAGGCGAGGGATGCAAATGCATTTGTGCATATGTGCGCACACAAAAGAGTGTGTTCATGTGTAGAACGTAGAAAGTGATACAAAGAAGGCAAAAGACGAAGAGGGAAAGAGTCTGTTCACACAAGAGGCCATCATTTTGTATAATCTCAAATACTAACATGTCTGCAAGGAGCCATTTGACTCATAATGAATGCTGCTCAGTCTCAAAGATCCTACTAGCAAATAGTTAAGCTTTATATGCAGCCAACCCACTGTACTCTGCAAACGCAGGCCACACATAGCAGGGGGGAAATGCAGAGTTTTGTTGTCTCTCTGTCAACCTAAACTCTTCTCAAGTAGGAAAAACACTGGTGGCTGCCAGTGCTACCCCTCAGCCTCCTAGTAGTAGTAGATGCAGCTACAGGGCTCGCAAAATCGCTAGCCCGACGTCCCGGGGCTAGCGATTTTTCCAGTCGGGCTACCAGAATCTATCCCTGCCCTGCCCGTCGGGCTATCATAGGAAGGAAAAATATATGTCAATGCTTTTGCATTCTTTCGGAAATGTAGCTGGGTAAATATGTCATTGGCATCGGTGAACCACTGTCAATATGTGACTAGGGCTGCTCAATTAATCGAATTTTAATCTAAATTACGATCTGGGCTTTCAACGATCATTAAAAATGACTGAGCCGATTATTAGCACCTCCCTCGTGCTTTACTCTCGCGCTGCTCCGTGTGGCAAATCGAGCGCACCTCTCTGGGTTTCGAACGCGTCACAACAATTAAGAGGAGCTAACAGAGGGAAGCTCGGAAAGCTAAGCAGAAGTTATTTGGAGAGGAGAGTGACTGCTGTTGGTTGAAAAGAGAGGTAAAAAAAACCCTTCAGTGGTGTGGAAACATTATGGGTTCGCGGAGTCAGACGTGGATCAAGTAGACAGTGTGTAAACTTTGGTGTCGTAGCTGCACCACAGAGCGACATGGCAAAGTTCACTAAACATAGATGTTTACATTTTATTTTTTATATTGCAAACATTTGCACTGTTATCAGTATTTGCACACTATTTTATACTATTTTTGACAATCTTTAAAGTCATTATTCAATACATTGTTATTGTTAAATAAATATCATCAAATAATCGAGATCTCAGTTTCAGTGAAAATAATCGTGATTATCATTTTTGCCATAATCGAGCAGCCCTATATGTGACATATTGAAATCGCATTTGAATTTGCGCTTGTTTTTTGCTTTCACTTTGCAATCGCGCGAACTGTGTATAGAGAGCGACAGTACTGATTGGTGAGCGACGATAATTTGCGCACCAATTCCTCTGACATCGTCAGAGGAATTCAAATCAATCGTTAGTTTACTATGCAAACATAACAAGTGAAATCTCCCGCAGCAAGCTTAAACATGTGAGAGGTTGATCGCGCAGAGAATCGCTGAGCGTTATGTGAGTGCGTGTGTAAAGGCAGCAGGATATATATTTTAGTTCTGTTGAGCCAAATAAGACCGGTCAGGGTGAAGAAGTGACAGCCAAAGAAAAGCTTACCACAAAACGGAAAAGTTATGACAAATCAGACTATAAGGCAAAAAGAAAGTGCAGCTTTCTGGTTTCATGGACAAAAAAATTTCTGTGGCTGGAATATGACAAGCTAAATAACCAGGGGTGCACATAAGAGGTCCGCAGGTGCGCATTCGCTGTCAAAATAAAATACGCGCACAAGATAAGAAGTTGTAACGCGTGTTTGCGTCCATAAGATTTTCTGGAGGAGGACAGACATTTGTTTAGAACTCTTAAAGATGTCGAAGAATCTCCTTTAAGCAATTACTTTGGTGTTCCTCCACCTCCAAAGAAATGTCAGATGTAGTCCGAACCACAAAAGAAGCGTGTGTTCTAGGAAAAGTGGTTGCAGGAGGTGAGCTGGCTTTAAACAAATGATGAACGCACAGAGATTTGGTGCAGAATGTGCCGTGAAAATCCCACTGTAGCAGACAAAAACAGTGCCTTTTATATGGACGCAAACGCGCGTTGCAACTTCTTATCTGGTGCGCGTCTTTTATTTTGACAGCGAATGCGCACATGCGGACCACTTATGTGCTCCCGTGTAAATAACATAATGTTCTGCCGGGTGTGTTGTTGGTTTCCCTCGATTTCTGAGTCGACAAGTGCCTTTGTTACTGGGACCAGTAATTTTAAGAAAGACCCCCATTAGAACCCATGAGAAATGCAAGAAATGGATTATTGCTCAGTCTGCAAATAACATACTAAAAATCAACCTGAAAAATCTGTTTAGAACAGCCTACTATGTTGGAAAGAGTGAACTACCACTGGCAAAATTTAGCAGTCTTTGCAAACTTCAAAAAGCAAATGTCCTAGATCTTGGTTCCACTTGCCTCTTACCTGTGATTTCAGTAGAAATTTCAAATTCAGGATCTGACACAGACTGATTCCTGTTCTACAGTTCTTACAAGTTCATAGAAATTTCTGTTCAATTACAACCAAGTATTTGAGTTGATGATTGTAATTTTTATACAATATTGTAATTTGTGTTTCAACAATTTTTTGATTAATGTTTTGTTTCCGTTACAATATTATACATTAAAGTATAATATTGTAACGGAAACAAAACAGGAAACAAAACATAAAAAAATTGCTCCCTTTTTTATTCGGGCTACTTAAATTTATTTTGGGCTACCAAAAACTGAAGAGTCCCTGCCCGAAGGGCTACCAGGGATTTTGAAATTTTGCGAGCCCTGAGCTATGGCATCACTTTCAAAATCCTACGTTGCCTCGTTATTTTATTATTATGGTTATTTGCAAGATTTTCAGAAAACGTGACGTCTGACCTCTGACTTTGAGATCGAGGACACTGAGATTTTTTGTAGAGGCACCTATGGTATCACTTTGAAAATCCTACATTGCCTCATTCTTGAGTTATCAACAATATCCCATCATCCTTCCTCTACTGTCCTCTTCTTTTCTTGTTTGCTACCTTAATAGTTAAAGTAATAACTGGTAAAAAGTGCAACAGTTATCCAAAACATAGCAGACCATCGCACTAATAACAGCCTAGAAAAATAATTAAGGTTTTTAAATGATTTGCACTTTGGTCACATGAAATCTCCCACTGATAATGACTGTCTGACGCAAAATTTTTGTAACTCTAAAAATCTAATCTCAAACCAAGATGGGACTGAGAAAAATAGAAACTGTGCCATATACTGGTAGAGATGTTTCCTCCTGATGTCAGCAGACAAACAACTTATTGTTCTGTGAAAAGGCACCTTTACTGATTCCTAGTATTCATAGGTTTTACGTTGCATCACACAGAGGGCAAAAAAATCTGCCTTCCAGCTATTTTCACCAGCGTGGCTTAGTCAGAAATACCAAACAGTTATTGAATCAAACTCATCGTCAGTTTGTTCACAACTAGAATCAAGGGATAAGTGAGAGGAGTATCGTCTGTGCCGTCTCTCAGTTAAAGACAATAGTCATATGGATAATGCTCATTTGAAAGAATCTGAGTGGAAACACAGACTTTCAACTGATGATTTGAAGCACTGACTTTAAAGGGCAGCTCTACCACACAGCAGCTACATTTCATTAATCCCTAATTTAAATCTAATTATTATAAACTAACTTCTTTTCTGTGTTAAGGTAATTAGATCTGGCCCAGCATCTTGCACAGTGTTACTCACTGGAAGACTAGGTAACTGGTTAGTTCAACTCCTGAGGCAGCGGGATTTCATGTAATGCTTCATCTCTACCGTGAACGGATTACTAGACTTTTAGTCAATAGTAAGCAGATCAGACTGAGCTATGTGTTAGCAGACATCACACAAACAGGCCAGCAGCTTTAATCCAACTAAATATGCACACTCCCTCAAATAGAATAGAAGTAAGACTTTTCATTCACAACTCTGTACTCCAAACTGAGTAAAATACCCTCACTATATACGCTCACCAGGCACTGACATGGCAGCAACTCAGTGCATTTATCCATGCAGACATGGTCAAAACGACCTGCTGAAGTTCAAATTGAACATCAAAATGGGGAAGAAAGGTGAGACTGATCAGAGAATAGAAAATACAGAGAATTGTTAAAAAGAGAAAATATTCAGCTCGCAGGAGATCTCAATAAAAAAAAAGGTCTTATTGATGCAAATCAGAGGTCAGAGGTGAATGGCCAAACCGCTTCAAGCTGATAGGAAGGAAACAGTAAACTGAATAACCACTTGTTACAACCAAGGTACGTATGCATCTCTGAACAACAACACGCCTAACCTTGAAGCAGACGGTCTTCAGCAGCAGAAGGGCACACCAGCAGCCACTCCTGTTAGCTAAGAAGAGGACACTGATGTTTGGTGTGGGTGATATTTTTCAGGTACACTTTGAGCCCCTTAGCACCAATCCAGCCACAGCCTACCTGAGTGTTGTAGCTGACCATGTCCATCCCTTTATGACCACAGTGTACCCATCCTCTGGTGGCTGTTTCCAGTAGGACGATGCTCCAACTGTATGAAGCTAGCATGTCAATATTGGCCAAAATCTGTAAGGAATATTTCCAGTCCTGAAGGCAAAGAGGGGGCCAACCCAGTAGCAGCAAGATATACCTAATAAACTGGCTTATTATTGGCTACTGATACGAACACATACAGATTATCTGTTGAAGCTGAAACGAAAAGGAATGCAGAGCTCAAATAACATAATATTTTGAATGCAAAGTTATATATTTCCCATGTTAATTTATTGGGTCTAAAATGCATTTTGCAACAATCACGTTGGAACTAACACGTAACAGTGAGGAATAAATGGCTCCACGTTCAGAGAAAATAATTATGTGCCAGCTTATTATTGCCTCTTTTAAGCTTTGAAAATCAGTACAGTCAGTGGATCTAATTCTGGGAACATTTTGTCAGAGGTGCCATTGTGTTTTTACCACACTACAAGCCACACAGGTAATATCTCTGCAAATGACACAGGATGGTTTCCACACTGGGTGAAGCCAAAGCCAATAATGTGCTTAAAATATCACAACAGCAATGATTTTGGCTGGAGGCTAGATAAAAATAAATCCTGCCATAATTGGCAAATTTATTAAAATGACCCACGTGCGGATACCATTAAGTCTACAACCTTAGTGCTACCTTTAATGTCCGTGCATACACATACACACGGTCCACAGTCACGCTAAACAGCAAAGGTGCTTCTGAGCAATCTTAATTGAAAGGTTAAAAGTAGTTGCAGGTTTAAAGCATAAGCAAAAATCTTTGATAAACCCTAGTGTTGAGAATGAAATGACATTAATGAGCCAGAATAAATGGGTATCACTGCTGTAAGAGGTGGTAAAAGCATCTCAGTGGCTCCTTATACAACCATACCACACTTTACATGTCCTAGCCATTGCTGAAATTTGCAATACAACCGTCAAAAAGGTGTTTTCTTGTATCAAAAACTTATTAGGTCGCTGCCATACATGGAGCAGGCATGTGAGGAAATGGTATATAAATACATTTTCTCCTCTGAGGTACGGGTCTGCACCTTAGAGGGGGGAACATTTTTGATGGAAGTCAGCTTATCAAGCCAGCTTTATCTTCCTTAGACAGTTTGTAAAGAGAAAAGAAGTGAGAGAGAGAGAGAGAGAGAGAGAGAGAGAAAGTAGTACAGGAAAACAAAGAAAAGGGAGCAAAGGAGAGAGATGGGGAGCGAAAAACAGCCACAGGTCAAAATAAGTTACAGGACAAGAGGACTGTTGGTCGTGTCAGATATACAGCTCAGTGAGGGTCATCCTGTCACAAAGCACACAGCTGGGGGACTCACCTTGATTGGGAGGACCAAAGCTGACTGAAATTTTCTGTTTCCTCTTTCACCTGACCTTAAACTATACCCTCAAAGCTGCACCTCTGAGAAGTGTTGACTTTTTTGCTTCACATTTTGTTCACATTTCAGCCATCACAGCACAGCATAGGTTTGGATTTCACACAGAAATACCTACTGGCACATTTTAAAATCGCACACAATCCACTTCTGAATTTGTAATAAAATTCAACTGGAGATGACTATAATGGGCTATTATGCAATAATGAAAATGAAGTGTGACTTTATGATGAAAAGTCAAGATTATAAAAACAAATGACCCTGACAGTAACAGCGACTTCTAAAATCGCTGACTCTGGCTTTTATACTGCAGACATATTTGCTTCATTAAGCTGAGAAGGTGAGATCTTGAGTTCAGGACTGGCACACTGATCTCAATGAGCAAGCTGCCAAAGGTCACTCTCATAAAGTTGCTATTGTGCTAGTAAAGCAAAATGTCTTGCCACTACCATTAGATATACACAAAGAGCACCGGGAGAAAAAAAAAGCCTGTTTTAAAAATAACAGTAATATTCCCACAGGGAGTAATATCCCCACAGTTGACATCAACTGCAAAAAAAAGACTGAAATTATAAACATTTCTGACAGACATGTAAAATTCAAAACATATTAGAATATCTTTGCGATATTTATTTAAAAATAACAGATAACATGTCAAATACTGATACTGATGAATTTACATTTTCGTATAGATTTGAAATGTGCTGAAAATCTTTTTTTTAAAAAGGGACTGTCCCTGTCCTCTTTTAAGCACAGAGAACTAAACCAAACAAAAACTGATTTTCATAGATGGCAGAGTTTAAAAGATTTTCAATGTCACAATGTTTTTGTTCTGTGGCCACACTGACAAACTGACAGCAACTACATTGAACCAAATATAACGATCCATTGAAATCCATGACTTTTAGTAGCCAGGATAAATTACATTAAATAAGTCTGGGTCTTTGTTCAATAAACCAAAACCTGAAAACCATAAAATGCTGAATTTCCCTGTCAGTCTGCTGTACAGTCACCTCAAATGCTCTGTATTCATATATGATAATATATGCCTGCATCAGTGAATGAATAAAGGTTCACACATACTAATGAAAATGAATTATATATGTGTGTGTGTTTGACTAAGTTTTGTGTAGCTGATTCAAACACTAATACAAACACATTTCTGACCCGTTCAGAGCTCAGTATTTAATATTTATTAACACATTTTTGTAGCGTCACAGTGGTCATCAAGTATTTTGTAGGTTTTTTTGTTTTTTTTTACATCCATCTGAAACAACGGGATCATTAAACCATCAAGCAATCTCTACGCTCTTATTCTGAGAATCCAGTCACCTCTTACCACTTTGCACTGGCTCTTCCTGTCTCCTGTTTCCCCTACCTGAAGGCCCATCAGGATGCTGCTATAAGAATTATGCCTTACTTTAACATATTAAATCCACCATCTGTGACTGCAGCTGCTGATGGTACGCTCTCTTTGGTACTTTGTGAGCTGGAGGGTCACTTCATCTGGAACCTGAAGCTGGCTGAGAACCGGTGCTCCTACAGTCTTATCCCACTGAAGCTGCAGAGCAGAATGAGAACTAGATTCACAAACTCCAGTCAAAGACAATAGAGTCTGCGACCGTCCAAGTAATGGGACACTCAGTGGAGAGACAGCATCTTTTATTTGTGTATTTAGGAAAACATGGGTGGCACACACACACACCTTTGTGTAGCTTCAGCTTCATTAATTTTCTGTTTAAGTTTCCCTTTCAGGATGTCGGCTGCCACACTGAGATGGTGTGTGGACTGTTTCTGGCCATATTTTGCCCAGGTGCCTTTTGCATGGGGTCCCAAATTTTGCAGAAAGAGGGAAAAATAGATTCAATTATGATAAGAAATATATAATATGGGCATTATTCTGGTTACCTTGTATGTATCCAAAACTACCTTGGATTTCTGGTGATATTTATTTTAAGTGAAGTGATCGGAAGTAATATGACCTTGGATATATATTGGTTGCAGCAACTAAATAAGGGCACAGAGTCCTGTGTGAATCCTAACTAGCACAAACTAATCATCGTCACTTGTGACTCGAGACAAGGGTAGAGACTCAGTTCAGCAGGTAACTAGTCACCTAAGGGCTGATTTATTTTGGGCTTATATCTAAAGAACCTTCCATCTGGCAGAGCAGAAAACCATCAACACTGTAATTAAAATGCAATTACCACCTCTCTCCTCCAGTTACACAATAATCCCTGAGAAGTCTTTCCATCTGTGCCATACATACACACTCAAACATATAAACACATACCCTGAAAATGCTCAAACAGCCATACATATAAATACGCACAAACTCTCAGCTCGCTGCCCCTGTCAGCACTCTATGACAACACAAAAGTCTTACCGCTTCCAAATCTGCTCTTCAACCCAGCTTACAGTGCAAAGCCTATCTGTTCCTCCACAAATCATCGTCTCATCCTTTTGCAAGGTCTCCTCCTTCTCACCATGGTTCCTTCAATCCTACATATCTTATTCACAACCCCCAGCGGGCAGAGAAAATAGGGAAAAACTTTCAGTAGTAGACTGTGAATTCTGCTATCCAAGCAGCAGCAGTTAACTTAATGATGGTGAGCCAAACAAATCTGGACTGCCTGGACATATTTTCAGTCTTGTGTATTTGTGTTTTCTTTTCTGATATTGCAAAGAAAATTCTACTTGTATTAATTAAAAACAGAGGGAAAAATGTTTATATTGAGCTATCAAAGACATATCTGTAATAAATGCAGATATAGTGTTTTGCAAAAGTGATATCCAGCGACTTGGAAATAAACTTCTTCTTACTAAAATCTCAAAGAAACGGAGGAAAAAAGACAAAAACAGGTTCAGCATCTGTGTTGGTGTCTCTGTGTTGGGGGATGGGTATTGAGCTGTCCCACTAGAAATAAAACTTTAATTACTTCTGACTGAAACTGTAATTAAGGATGCACCCTTACCTGTGTGTGCATGTGTGTGTTTCATATGTCTGTGCACATGTTGTTGCATGTGTCTTTGAGTGTGTGTGTGTGTGTCTGTGTGTGTGTGAATGCAAGAGGACCTTAGTGAGAGATAAATCACCTCTACGGACAACTCGCCAGCAAAGTTACAGAGGGCGTGGGGGTGGAAGAGAGATTGCAAAAAGAAGCAATGTGGTTAAAAAAATAGAGGTACACATAAGAGGATGAACATTTTCATTAGCATAGTATTACTATTAGTAAGGAAATATTACAGAAACAAAGATAATTCAAGTTTGTAAAGAATCAAAAGTAACCGTGATTCTCCATATTGCTTTACAGTATGCTTTACATATTGTAAAACCAGCTCCTAGTGCGTTGTTTTGACCAGTTTCCTGCTGTTTTCTCAAAAAAAGAAAAAAAGAACAGCAGTATGAGTCAGACAATGTATGAGCCATGCAGTCATAAACTATATTTTCATTGCTTTTGCCTCTGTATGTAAAGCCACAGAAGGAGGTGAGGGAAGAAGAGGTGGGATGACAAATAGTGGGCAGCTGAAGCCATAGGGGTTAAACACAATTGTTGTTGCAGAAAGGGGACATTATTGGAAATGGCTTTGCCACCGTGGGCGCCCCTGTTGAATAGCTTTTTCACTTCTCCCAGGCTAGCAATGATTTCCCTTTGCTTTCCTTCTGCACACACATACACACACTTAAGCGTAGAAGAGAAGGATCTGCAGTAACCTCATGGGAATTAAGTGGGTGTCAAAACAGACAGAGCTCAGTGAATCAGGGCGCAGTATAGGTAATGTAGCAAAAGGCTGAGGTGCTTTTCACAAAGCTGATGCAGTACAATGAGTATGCATAAGTATAATGGCTGATCGTCACGAGGAAGTCTGTTAAAAGACAGCCTAGTAATCTTGCTTCACCATTCCCCTAGCCCATCTTATCAGCGCATCCCCAATAACAAGACAGGAGGAGTTATTTGATTCCTGAGTCCATTCTATACCTGGCTCCAGCGACATGCTCCTCTGCTGCTCGCGAACGAGATAGCATTTCACCGGACTGTATAACCTTTATGAGCCTCTCTCACAAACAACACAATGTGCGCAATCAAATCAGACTCACTCAAATAAAAGACACTTCCCAATTGAAAGAACGGTCTGCTTGTGCAGAACAGAGCAGCCGAGTCTAGACAGAACGGCCAGATTTCATAAATAAAACAAAATAATTAAGCATTTTGTACGCGTTTGATACCGGCTTTTGTTTGCTTTGATTTTTACGCAACAGACAAAGCTTTTATCAGAGTGCAGGGAGGAGAAAAAAGGCTTTGATTTTGGGAGGGGGTGGATATATTGATTTTCTCGACATTGGGCTCTCCTTGGCATTAGAGGTGTTTTTTCCTCTTGGCTCTGATTACATAGTTGCAGCACAACCTAGGTTCTTTACTCTTATCTTTAAAGATAAAATAATGGCAAGAAACCATCTGCTCCTGTTATGGGAGAGCATCTCTAGCTACCTATCAAGTTCTTATCAGGGTCTATAGTGAGTGCTGCAGGTTGTATTGGAATGTCAAGCTCCACACGACACAGCCCTTTTCCCTTAAACAAAACAACTGAATTGTGACCTTTTTACTCGTGATATATGTATCCCTTAAGTTAATATGGGCATTTAAAAATACTGAGAAAAAGAGAAATAACTTATAGTATACCATTGCCTGCAGAGTAAGAAGTAATTATGAAGAAACGTGGAAATAAAATGTGCATGATTCTGTAGTTACCTGGATTTTTTTTTTTAAGGCAGATTCACATACACAACTTGTGCACTTTAGGTTTTCTTGCCTCATCCATCAGAGCAAACCGCTGTGGTCGTGGCAGCAGCAGTTGCCGCATTCACCATCTCTCGTCAGGCAACTACCTCCATCAGGGTGGAGCTATTACTGTGGGCTTCACCCAGGAGAATGAGAATCTCTATACTGTAGAATCATTCGTCAAAGCAGCTGAGGATGTATGGAAGGGCTATTTGTCAAATGCAGAGATGTAGCGCTGTGCAGTTAGTCTGAGGCGTGGCATGCGGGCTTACATGTCTACATGTACTGCATTTTATATAATCAGCTGGAGAACATCAAGCAGCAGCTACTTTCCTCACAGCTCTGCTTCCCCCAGCAGGGTTCCTACCCAGCAGTCTAAATCAAGACAGAGCTGTTGTCAGCCATGTGGAGGGGACAGGGAGCGTGTTAGCTCCACCAGATTGAATTAAGCTGAATCCCCCAAAGATACACATTCAGGCAGGATTCAGGTCAACTTTGAGATGACGAGCAGTGCTGTATTGATTTCTCCCAGTTCCCAATCATATTACTCCTCTTCTGCCAGCTAATTCAATTCCCTTACAGACAGTTCACAATTCAGTTCATAATTACAACGATACCAAATTACAATGTATCTTGCCAAAGAAATTGGATTAGGGGCTTCAAACTGCGCTCTTTGATTACATCAAATACCTATTGTTGGGTGGGTCATGACAAATTCGTGAGAGACTGCTCACAGAGACATAATGTGCTGAACCAACCCAGCTGAAGTGGTAATCTAACTACAACTCTTCTCACAAATTACTGTAGATTATTGCCGTGAATAAATTAAATGTGCAGTTTGTGCATTTAATATTCATGCATAAGTTTACCAAACTTGACGGCTTAATGAATAAACTTTCATTTTTCCCCTTGCATGCTTCTGTTTTTGCTCAAAAGGCAGTTTTTGATGTAGGTCCTTTTCTGGCCTTCACTTGAAAGTCATGGTAAAGGGCAGATAGCTCTGTACTGACAAGGAGCTCAGCCTGCAGCATTGATTTGTTTACTAATAGCTGATGGAAACCCTAGAGCGCCTCTCCTCTTTACCACGAGCCGCCGGGAGATGAATAATTAATAGCTTTTTAGCTCTTTTTTTAGTTTCAAAAAGATTACTGGAAGTCCAATCAGTAATGTAATACAAACTCTTAAAAAAGCCTTTTCAAACGGTTAAAGCTGGAAACCTGTGAAAACCTTTAGTTTTGATTATGATAAGACGGTGACTGGGGGAGCTGTTAATGATACATCGGCGTGTTAATCTACACAATTAATATGGCTGTTCTCCATGTTCATGGAAGGATGCGTACATTCTGTGTGGATATTTTTACTACTAAAACAAGCAGTATGCTTAGTACAACAAACGTTAAGCCAGTTTTGAGAAACTTGATGCAAACAAATAACTCTGAAATTACATCTCTCAGCTTTATTTCCGATTTAATAATAGTACCAGCACTTAATAGAGTCTGCCGAACATCACTTTGCTTGCATACACTAAAAGACAGACAACGGATGCGAGATAATATAATCTTCAGATAAACCCAAAAAGCAGAGACAAAGATCTTGCACAGAAAACAGAACACTTTAATCTTTCTTCCCCCAAGGCTATAGAAGAGAGACAGACAGGGTGATAGAGAGATGGAGAGACTGCAAACAGACAGACTGATAGAGACGTTGATATAATTGAATGTGACTTATTCCCAGCACCCACCCAACCCTATGTCCATCTGTAGGCAGCTTTGGACCTACCACAAGCACCCACAACATCAGCCAAACTCTCTTTCCTCCTGTCACTTTGCATACACACACGCACGCACACCTACACACAAAGAGAACATCTGGAGTGTGCACCAGTGGACCTAGCCTAGTGCCAACCTGCCTAATAGCCTATGGAGTCAATTATAAGAGGGGAGAAATGTTCTGGCTTAATCGCTAATGGTGCCATCTGGATAATAGCAGATTTCAGAGAGGAACTTTTGCTTCTTCCTCTTACCTGGTCATCTGGGGATGTCTCATTTGATCATTGGCCTGTTTTTGGAGAAATGGGGTAGAACCAAAGAGAACAAAACCGTTTTTTCACATTTAAATGAAGTTTGTTATTACAGAGCGCAAGTCGCTAGCTCCATTGATGCGGCATCTTTTCGTATATGTTTAGATGTAATTTTTCTTCGTCTTTCTTGCTCTCTCTGTCGTGCAGGAAACTGCATGACCCCCGCATTCTGTTACTGTAACTTTTCAACAAGAGAGCAATTGTAGCCTTTGAAAAACACATTTGATAGAAAGACCTACTGAGATGTTTTTCTTTTCTGCTGAAATTCTGAACTTTCTTACATCTGTCTGTGTTGTGGCATTTTAACTCAACACAACACTCTATCGCTCTGAGCACATTGCAGCGGTATCAATTTCCCCTCTACAGCAGGTGATATTTTAACAAATGTTCTCCTGCAAAAGCCAGTAGAGCTGAGGGCCAGAGAGGTGCAGGGTTATTTATTGAGACCTGCGAGGAGTGATGGCAGGGGCAATGGGCAGCTAGGTGGGAAGGCACGAAGGCAAGCAAAAGATGCGACAACGTGGAGATTGCCCTAAAAACACAGGGGACTGGAGGGAGTCCAGAGACCGAGGGAAAAGGACAAGAGAGGGGTGGTTGGAGAGCTGATAGATTGAAAAACACATTTACTTAGCAACTGGCATAGCACTGCTCACAAATCCAGCTTGGCATGAAGGACAATTTGGAAGAAAAACAGGACATCCAAGGGAGTGAAATAGAGAAAGAATTACCCAGCTGTTAGGGTGTAAGGTGAAAGAGTATTTACATAAGACTTGAAATATAGCATGCAGTACATTTACCAAATTGCGTGTGATTTTACATCGTGATGAAACAGCCCTATTAAAAATCGTCTGGAGCCAGCTGATCCACAGACAGAAGGTGTTTCTGATCCTCTGCTCCTTTGCTTATACATTTCAATATCGGTGACAAACGCATCTTCATTAAAAATGTAAATTTCTAATCATGTATCTGTACAGACTGCCACTTGAACAACCAAATGAAAAGCTCATATTGGCAGGTCTCTTGCTACCATGTTATCGCATACATTTAAAGGGGCCATCAAATGCTTAATGGCAAACAGTCAAGACTCCTTAACACGAGAGTGTGTGTATGTGTGTGTTTCTTGGACATGTAGAAAAGGTTCCCACTGAAACTGGAAACCTACCGTGACCACATGGAGGCAGCACACAGGCTTGCACAAGTCGTGATGACTGTTGTGATTCAGAATGGAAAATGACTGAACAAGCCTGCTCACAAGAAGGAGGACTTAAATACACACTGCCTTGTATTGTCTGCCTTTTTTAATTACTCACAAACCGCAAACAAGCGGGCACCGAGTTCAACATAATTAGGCCTCTGAAATCAACACAGCAGCACAGAATGAGAGAGCAGAAACTCACACACGAAGACTCCGAGCTAAATGTTCTGCACCCAACTCAAATAACACCTGACACATGCCACGCCTTAATTGAAAGCCCAACAGCAGCAGGAGAGCTGTTACTGTGAGGTAAAACAAATGTGCCTTTGATTTGTTATTATTTGTATGGGAAGGGGTTAAAGAAATAAGCGTGGGGGCTAATGGCACTCTGACAAATGGAGAACGGAGTATATGAACCATGAAATGAACACTCTGACAATTGGAAGGCAGGAGGCTTTCAGCACCATGGTCAGCAACAAAGTGCCTGCAACATCTCACTGCTTGAGTGATGGTATTCACAAAGCTAAGGAGAGCTGGGAAGAACAACAGAGGACGACATAAAAGGCAGAAGACTGACGGAAAGAAGGGGAGGTGCATAAAATCAAAACACACACACACATGGGCATACGATTGTGTTTTGGAGATTAAAAAGAGGAGGCATATTTAACCAAGTCAGAAAACAAAGTGGTACACACACAGAGGAGTAGCTCATTTCAAATCAGAATAGAATCAAATAGAATTTTAGTTGAAAGTAAGGTCAAGATAAGATGTGTATTTTTTATGCCAGAGTCTGTAAAAGTAGCTGTCAGTCTGTCTGTCTCCAGGTAAGGTGTGAGGGAGTTTATCAGGGTAGAGCAGAAGGCAGAGCTCAGATAAAGCTAGAAGGAGAAAATAACCTCCACCACCTGGTGGTGTGGCTTTTTCACATTAATTGTTGTTGTGGTGCAGTATACAGCCATTAAACAGTAAATAAGTCATTAACTATGCTGGCTGCCAGGGTGCCCTGTGCCAGGACCTGTATTTGTTGCAGAGAAATAGAAGTGGTGGGCCCTGCAGGCAGAGAGGCTGAGGTTAATGCAGCTGGGTTGACGACAGGCAGCCGAGGTTCCTCTGTGCAGTCAACTAACCCACAAACAACACTTGCACACGCACACACACACACACACACCTATGTACATACAGTATCACTATTTGTCTATATCATTTAGGAAAAATAGGACATAAGTGACTATATAATTAAATGCTGGTAATCTAAATTAGAAGGTTATCCTCAATGATTAATAATTAACACTGACCTATGAATCACTCAAGGATAAAAACTGGCATCTAACTCAAGGGACATACCAGCGTTGTGTCTACACATAACAGACAGCTTAGCAAAGAACCAATTTTAAACTGAATCTTTAGGTACTTTGTTACTGTTTCAAAAAACAAATAATTTATTAAAGATAACACAGTTTGACAGGCAGCAGTATTCTTACACCATCAAGGTGATTCCGAAAGAGTTTTAGACAAAAACTTTGCACATCTCAGGATGGTGTGCAATGTGTCCTTAAAAAATGGAAAATGAAGAACAGAGGAACAAGTGGCAGGCCTAAAAAACTATCTCAAGATGTCCTTAAGCAGTAGGAAAAAATCCAGCAGAGACCTGACACAGGACCTGAGAGATGCAGCTGACCCTTCCAGTCATCCATCTACTGTTCACCGAAGCCTCATCAAAAATGATATTAATGGAAGGGTGGCTGTCAAGAAGCTATTCTTCCGGAAGGGAAGCACGAAGAAAAGGCTGTATTTAAAATCAGTAGCAGCAGGTCTGGATGGATCCAAATTTGAAATCTTTGGTTCAAATTGTCGACCTGTATGGACGATGTCAGGAGAGTGGTACACCCATGGTGGAGGCTCTGTCATGGTTTGGGGCTGAATTTCAGCCAGTGGTTGCAACAACTTCATTTTTCAATATGACAGTGATCCCAAACACACTGCCAATGCAGTAAAAGCAAACCTGGATAGAAAAACACACAGTGGAACACCATCAGTCATGGATTGCCCCCCCAGAGTCCAAACCTCAACATTCTTGACAGAGGACAAAACAAAGGAAAGAAAAGCTCTGAATGCCCTTCAAGTTTGTTGAATTGTACAAGCGCTGTTTTTGCCTTATGCACTGTAATCCCATGTATGTTTGCATGTTGCAGTAAACTGCTGCATCGATTTCCCACTTTTCTAGCAAAATATAAACAAGAAGCACTGCAAGAGTGCAAACACCAAGACAGCTCACTCTCTGGACAGCATTTACTTTAAACAGAATACTGCCGTATTTTCTTTGTTCTTTTTAAATGTATTTTAAAAAGTTTGTAGTGCAGTAAAAATCAGATAAGGTGGCAGATAAGAGTAGGTAATGGATAGACGGTATTGATTTGGCATTAAAGACTTATTAGATTATTATATAATATACTACAGTATATTTCAATGTAACTAAGCAGATCATTCTCTTTCTCAAAGTTTGTTTGAAGATATAACTTTATCAAGTCAACGTTAAAGAAATGTAGATGTGAAATGTAAAAGTGACATCAGAGGTCAAATGTGACATGCGCGGACCAACTGTGTGGTGTGATGGAGCACCTCTTCAACCTGAGCCTGAGGCTGAGAAGAGTCCCACAGCTCTGGAAAACCTCCTGTCTTGTACCAGTGCCAAAGACTTCACGCCCCAAGGACCTCAACAGCTACAGGCCGGTGGCTCTGACATCCCACCTGATGAAGACCCTGGAGCGGCTGGTCCTGGCTCAGCTTCGGCGCCTTGTGAGCTCATCACTGGACCCACTTCAGTTTGCCTACCAGCCTGGCATTGGAGCGGATGATGCCGTCATTCACCTCCTACATCGTTCCCTCGCTCACCTGGAGACCACTGGAAGCACTGTGAGAATCATGTTCTTTGATTTCTCCAGTGCCTTCAACACTATTCTTCCCTCGGTTCTGAAGGACAAGCTGGAGAACTCTGGAGTGGACCATCACCTCACTACCTGGATTTTGGACTACCTCACCGACCGACCACAGTATGTGAGGACTCAGGGCTGTGTGTCGGACAGGGTCGTCTGCAGTACGGGGGCCCCACAGGGAACGGTTCTGGCTCCGTTCCTCTTCACCATCTACACTGCAGACTTCTCCCACAACTCCACCCAGTGCTTCCTGCAGAAGTTCTCTGATGACTCTGCTATAGTCGGCCTCATCACTGATGGGGACGACAAGGAGTACAGAGGACTGACTCAGGACT